>NC_081414.1:40270500-40393000 GCF_030272615.1 Cryptomeria japonica
AAATGTTTGACAAAATTTCTCAAAAGGATGTCATCTTGTGAAATATGGTGTTTGCAAGATATACACAAATTGGACATGTGTAGAAAGCTGTAGAATCTTTCATGCAAATACAACTTGCAAGTGTAGCGCCAAATTCTATAATTTGTGGTGGTATTATTCTTAGTGTCAAGTAAATGAGAAATCTTCGAACTGGATTATGGGCAGCTATTAAAGCATAATGAAAGGAGGATTTTTGTCAGATATTATAATTGGAAATGTTCAAGTAATGTTGACTGCAAGACGTCTAAGCACAAACACAAGCATGGTAGATTAACTATTTGTCAAAATGCCTCAAAGTGGTTCTATCTCAAAGAATATAATGGTTGCAAAATGAGGTTCACAAAATTGATTTGTTAAAAAGGCTTTAGAAACTTCCAACTAAAACCAATTGGTGGACATGAAGCAGAATCCACAACCTTTCCCACTATCGTCAATGCTACAAGGTATGGACATTCATCAAAGCATATTAATGAGCATACATGCAAATAGTAGAACCATCAACAAGGCACAAAAATTGTTTGATGAAATGCCTCAAACTAATTTCACCTCATTGAAAGCAATGATTGCATGATGCTCACAATGATCTGGAGACTTTTGAGAAAAGACAATTTGACACAAGAAGAATATGGAAGCATTATAGGTACAAATTGATTGGCATAACATCTCAAAAGGTGAGGCTTCATGAAATGCAATGGATGCAAATATAGAAGATAAGACACGATAAGTGAGCTATTTGGCAAGGTCCCTCAATGTACCAAATTTGCAGCCTCAGGAAGATATACAATTCAGTTGATTTGTTTGACAGAATTCCTCATAGAGGCATCATCTCATGAGATGTATGGCTATGATATATGCGGCACATAGATTTGTTTAAAGAACAACATTAATCAAAGTATAATGGCATGGGATTTTTTCAGACATTATAATTACAAATGTTGTGACTTTGAGACAAAAATGCTCAAAGAAATTTGATCTCAAGAATGCCATGGTTGTGGGAGATGTATCCAAAGTGGAAGCCTATATTAGGTGTGAGCTATTTGTCAGATTGCCTCAATGAACTATCATCCCAGGGAATGATATATATGATTGCAATATGTGCATCAAATAGATTTCACAAGGAACTTATTGTAATATTTGATGTAATGAAGCACTCTTAAACCGGTTGGTGGATGAAGGTTATGTAGATCACATTACATATATTGCTGGCCAATAAATGCCCATGTCCATCTTTAAGAAACCTAATACATTTGGAACTGTGATAATAAATCCTTGAAGGAGATGTCATCCCATGAAATGAAATGATTACAAGATTCACAGAAAATGGATTTGAGTACTTAAGAAGAAAGGAAATAAATGGATACTAAACTCGAGGAGTTGTTTTGGAGTCTTAAGTACTAATAATAGTCTAACACATGAATCCATTATTGGGAAAAGAATTTGACATCTCAATTCCATATGATAACAATAGTGTCTGAGGTAATGAGAATTTAGAGAATATGGTCACCATCCAACAATGGTTTGCAATGTTGAAGAACAGTTAGTTGCTCTTCTAAATACACACAGATGAAATATGGTAGACATAAAAAAAAATACTAGAAAATATGTTCAAGGACACAAGAGAAGCTTCACAAGTATGATGGATTCATGTTAGCCGGTAGCAGCTACAGTGTTCATGGCAATGAAGGTTGGATCCTAAAGGCCTGTGATGTATTCAAGTGTTTGTTCAACAAGAATAAGAAGCTTTGGGGATTGTTTTGGCTATCAGGTTCTTTGTCATGCCTTACGAAGAGTTTTAGTAGAATAAGAGCTTGAGTTGAAATATATTGCATTGAATATTGATTTGGTGTGGAAATTATGTAGTGTGAATATTTCCTTCAATCCTCAAAGTTATTAAGTCACAACAAGATTAGGTTTCTTGTATGGGTTACTCATCCAAAGTAGCTATTAAAATATTTTACATTTGGAATGCCTCTTTTTAAAGGCCAATATGTTACAAAACATGTGATCAATAGATTAGAAGAAGTCAAAGTACTCATTCTGGCAAAATTGATGATTTGTTTATATCAAAAGATACAGGCCTCTTATTCTCCTAATTAAAAGTGATTTTTGTCACATTTTGTAACTAAAGGCTAGAATTTTGACTATTTTTGCGTGAAAGTGAGGAGGTTTCTAACTAATCTCATTTTGCATAAAAACAAGGTAGTTTTTAACTCAAAATACCAAGGTAGTTGCTAAGTGGTTAAAAAGTAGTTACAAATTAGTTATCCAAGAAAAGCCTATAAATACCAGGCTATTTGTAATGTAAGGGAGGAATTTTTACGGAGGGGAAACTCTGCAGAATTTTGTAGAGAAACTTTAAAGAACTTTTTGGTTTTCACATTTGGTACTCAAAGCTTTTGGACTTGTATATTTTTAATAGAATAACAAAGAATGCATTTTATTCATATGTATTGGATGTGTTTATGTGTTATGATTATCTCTTTCTCGTATGTTAAATTGATAATCCTTTTGTGTATTGGTGGAATCCATTGATTCTTTATTCCAAAATTTATGTAATTGATGAATCACAACATTTCTTGGTATCTGGAATTGTATGTGTTAGTACAATGTATTTCTTCGTATGTTGAGGTTTGTTGTCTTTCTTTCATCATCCTTGCATATCTAAAACTTGTTTTGTGCTTAAACCCCCTTTGTATCTGTCATCATTTGTAAAATCCTATTTGATGTTTGTATGTCTGCCATTAGGGTTTCTATTATGCACCTTTCTTTAGTTTTGTCTCCTTTTTGTACTTTCAGGTAAAAAATACACAAAAATACCCCCCATCATACGAGGGAGCTGCCCCTCTCAAACGCAGAGGAAGATTGTAGTTTGATTGCAATCTCTCTAACTGTTAGAATGGTTGTCACTGCTTTTTGGGCAAACAGGGTCAATTCTAAAGCAGAATTCATATTGACAAATTTGTTTACTCACAATACATACATATACATATACATATACATATACATATAAATATACATATATACATATGTATGTATACATATACATATGCATATACATATACATATACATACATACATATGTATGTATATATGTATATATGTATATTTATATGTATATTTATATGTATATGTATATGTATATGTATGTATATATGTATATCTATAGATATACACATATACATACACATACACATACACATACACATACACATACACATACACATACACATACACATACACATACACATACACATACACATACACATACACATACACATACATACATACATACATATATATATGTACATATATACACATACACATACATATATATATACATGTATGTATGTATATATGTATGTATGTATGTATGTATGTATGTGTGTGTGTGTATGTATGTATGTGTGTGTATGTATGTATGTATGTGTACATATATACATATATGCATATACACATACACATACACATACACATACACATACACATACACATACACATACGTATACGTATATGTATAAGTATACATACAGATACATGCATAACATATATATGTGTGTATGTATATAGATGTGTATATATGTATATGTATACACATATATGTACATATATACACATATATATGTACATATATATATGTATATGTATATATGTGTGTGTGTGTGTGTATATGTGTATATATACCTATATATACATACACATACATATATAGACAGATTTGATTGATGATCTGCATTCATTTGATGATACATGTGTTGAAATATGTACTTACATTTAGATCTTTAGATGTGTGATATACATGATGTTTGATATATATCGATGCATAATTTGCACCAGGACTTTATTGTATATATTTTTTTATGATCACTCATATGTTTACTTATTCATGTGGACCTATATATACATACATGCACATTTATAGGTTCTAGGTTTAAAGAAATCGTGGAGATCATACATACATGTGAACTTATGTGGATCATGTGTACATGTGTTTAAATGAAATTGTGGATCTATTTGATTTAATTGACATCTTTCTCATATATGTATGTATGTATGTATGTATGTATGTATGTATGTATGTATGTATGTATGTATGTATGTATGTATGTATGTATGTATGTATGTGTGTGTGTGTGTGTGTCTTTGAATATAGTTTACACATGTACATGTTTTCTTTCACTTGATTTTTTTAAATATTACATAATATTGTATACAATATTTATTATTATATTATGTTGTGATAATATATTTATGTCTTCATTTACCATATGAAAATGTGCATGTACTAAAGTGTGTGTAGCTCTAAAATTGTAGATGTACTAATGATGTCCTATGATGTCCTAGAATGTGTTAAAGGGTCCTACATGTCATCTATGTCTATGAAATAATTGTGTAGCTTCACAAGGAAATTATATGTATTATGTATTGTAATTTAATATATTCATTTGATGACACATTTGATGATACATGTAACTTATGTATTTACATTTAGATCTCTAGGTCCATGTTTGACATTTTTTTTTAATTTGTACTCTTTAAACTCCATTATATTAAACTACTCTTTAACATATCAAAGTGTGGCATGTGCCTCATTTGATCAACCAATCAATTTGGATATAAATTAAGTCATTATCTTAAGGGGTCTCAAGGGGTCTGGTCAATGCGAGATCATATCTTAAGTGGTCTTACGCCTTAAGGGGTCAATGTGAGATCATGTCTTAAGGGGTATTAAGGGGTAAATGTGAGGTCATATCTTAAGGGGTCTTAAGGGGTCAATGTGAAGTCATCTCTTAAGGGGTCTTATGTCTTAAGGATTCAATGTGAGATCATGTCGTAAGGGATCTTAAGGGGTCACTGTGAGATCATGTCTTAAGGGGTCAATGTGAGATCATGTCGTAAGGGGCCTTAAGGGTTTAATTTCAGATCATGTCTTAAGGGGTCTTATGTCTTAAGGGGTCAATGTTAGATTATGTCCTAACTAGAGGTCAATATGAGATCCATACATACAAACTTAATATAAATATCATATGAAGCATTTACAAACATAATATAAATATCTTATGCGTAAACCCTTTTATAGTGGTCGGCCTTTCAACCCTTTTCTTTCATATGGAAATCTATTTTCCTATCATGTGGCAAGCCCTACGGTACATGTTATGATTTTGTGCATCTCTACAAGTGAGATCCTTACTTCCTCAGTTTTCTTTTGATGGCCCACCACGTGTTGACACAACGGAGAAACAAGGTCATACAATATAGGGGACTTCCCGACTCTCCGATGATGTGCCATGTATGATAGGTGTCCAAGCTCCAACTCTGACATTTCTGAGTGGATTTCTTTGGGTCTGGGAAGAGGCACTATGCATAGTTTGAGTCTACCATGATCTAATACAGAAAACACAACACAACCCACGTGTCTAGCATGTTGGCGATTTTAGAAATATCAATAACTCACAAGATTTCTAGCAAAAAGGTGGTTTGGCATTGTCATTCCAAATCATATCTTTCTGAATGGTGGTGGAATGAAGATCTTATCATCCCCACAGAAGGCTATAAAATCCAGAGATAGAGGATTTTTTTTAGAGAGCATTCTTTTCAAAAAAGAATAAGTTCTAATCAGATCCTATTTTTCTTCCAAGTTCTCAAAACTCAAATGTATTAGCTTTGGAGAGAAATTGAATCTCTATATAAGTGGTCAGAGTTTTTTAAAACATATTGTAAAAGTAATAACTAGATTAGATGATCTGACTTAGTTTTGTAAAGTCTTTGAATCAGCAGTTGACCCTTAATATTATTCTGAATAGCAAACTATGTCATGTTGCCTTTCTTGATGTTCTTAGTAATGTTTTGTGTTATGTTAGTTGTCGAATTTTATCCATGTTTTTTGGGGATTCTTTATTATGGAATTATGAATCATGTGCATAGATCACTCCTTCATGTTCATAAAATGGATTTTAGATTATACCATCCTTGCGAAATAAAAAGAAAAAGGTGTCTTATCATGAACTATAAGATTGTCTATTGAAGCTCTACCTTTACAGATGCCCTCCCTTAACCAGATTAGAATATTGTGTCCTATGTTGGAGTTAATTTGTATGCCTTATTCTTTTTTATATTAAGGGATTGTGATGTATTTTGATTTTCTCTACTTAATATTCAATCTCATACCTATTGTTTGCAGATGTTTTTGAAGATTTCCCTACTTTTCTAAGTTTCCTTTCTATTTTCTAATTGGGTCAAGTTTAGGGTACCTTCTTTCCCTTTTCCAACCCGTTTCCCAAAACAATGAAGAGATGACTTCTAAAATCTTGGAGGTTGTTCCATATGATGCAACCAGTCTGACCCCTATGGAACTTCCTGACTACCCCACTTCAGGTATTTGGACCCGATTGGGGATCAGTCTTATTTTTTGGCATGCCTAGTAGGACCACCCCAAGTAGTCTTGCCTTAGGTTGGTTTTCTCAGGTAAATGTGATGAGAAGTTACTATTGGCATATGCACACTCCAATGAGAAATTGTAGGTGATTGAAGGTTTTGTCATTGATGACAACCTTACAATCCTATGGCACCGACAAGGCATTACATCGGCACTAGCAAGATCAGACTCTACACTGGCACTCAAACCACCGACACCGGAAGAGAAAGGAAGCATACCGGCACAGAGGCCGATAGGATTTTTGTTATATTGTATTTTGTTTATTATTGTAAAATCTTTGTAAGCCGACTTCGCATCATTGTAAAATGACTCTTATATAAGAGAGATTATTGTAGAACATTTGTAAGTTAAGGAAGAAGATTGTATTTTTTAGGCGAATTAAGGTAGACCTATTATGTGAATTATAGGTTAAGGGTTTATGTAAGAAGCAGAGCAGAAACCGGTACTGGATCTGGCATTATAGATGCTATTTTGAAGTAGTACAAGATACTAGATTTGTATAATCCATCATTGTAACTCAGTGAGACTTTGCATCGAGTAGTGAGCTCTAGGCAGTTGGCCTTCCTGCATGTGCAGGCCCCTCTTGTAGTAGTAATATTCTCTTAATGGCCAGTAAGTGAATATTGTGGGTCACAAATCCCACCGAGGTTTTTCCTACATCGGTTTTCCTTGTTAAATCATTGTGTTATGGTGTGTTTTTCCTGTGGTTGCTTTTAATTCTGTTTATTGCATTATTTCTTGCTTATCGGTACATTGTTATAATATGTTCTACATGTTTTAAGTTAAGAAATTTAATTCACCGGTTAGATACTGATTCACCCCCCCTCCCCCCCCTCCTCTCAGTATCTGTGGGAATCCTAACAATTGGTATCAGAGCTTGGCCCTCTATTTTCAGAAGCCTAACAGCTTGAGGAAGATCTTGACACTGGTAGATATGGAAAATCTGATGAAGCAACCTAGAAGCAGCTCTTTCAGGCTATGATGTAGAGAAACTGAAAAATATCAAATTTAGAAGATGATCTAAAGGCAGCCCAGGATATCATTCAGGCACTTCAAGAAAATCTTACAATTTCAAGAAACAAGAGAAGAGAACTTTGTGAAAAGATGCAAAATGAGAATGATGAAAAAGAAACTCTTAATGATATGATAAACAAGCTGAAACAAGATAACATGACAACAAAGAATGAGATGCAGGATATGACTATGAGATTTTGTAAAGAAATTGAAGATAGAAAGAAGAATGAAGAAGATTTGACTAGAAGACTAAGTGATTCTGCAAATGAAAACACAAGACTTAGTTATGAAAATGATTTGTTAAAGACAGATCTGATGCACACTCAGAATGACTCCAATGAATTGATGAGGCAGAAAGAAGTCTTAGAAAGAGAACTAGATATTGCAAATCAACATAAAGAGAAATTCAAGAAAAGCTCAAAGGAACTTGGTAACTTGCTGAAGAATCAAAAACCTAAAGGTGACACTTTTGGAATTGGCTTTGAAGTTGGTGAAAGCTCTGGTACTGCAAATACACGGGATCATAGCAAACTGGTAAGGCAACCTAATGCTTATAAATTCAATGGAAAATGCTTTAACTGTAATAAGTATGGTCATAGAGAAAATGAATGTAGATCTAGAAATTATCAAAATATCAACACACCCACTGGTCAATGTTCAAAATGCAACAAAGTTGTTCACAACTCTGAAAATTGCAGAATGAATGTGAGATGTTATGTTTGTGGAAGATTTGGACACCTATCTAATCAATGTAGAACACAAACTAGCATAGGTTATGTGAAAGCTATTCAGAAGAATAATGTGACTTGTTATGCATGTAACAAGATTGGGCATATTGCAAAATTCTATAGAAGTAAAGGATTATTGGCAGACAACAAAAGTTCTAGCTTGAAAGGTAAAGAAAAAGTTGAAGAGGTTAAGCAAGAATTCTCAAAACAATGGATAAGAAAGTCAGACCTAAATATTGTTGGGAATACTCCTCCACCAGTAGAACCAATAAACACTTCACCGGTAGGACAAAGTGATGCTTCACCGGTAGGACAGAGTAATACTCCACTGGCAGGAAGCTCTTCATCAAATTGAAGAAAATTTTTCTTGAGGGTTTGGAAATCAATGAGACATATGCTATATTTCCCTCAGTTAATGGTGATAAGTTGGAAATTACTTCTATACCGGAAGACAATGTTAAGTGACTACTTAACCAGCATGCACTAAATGTGGTAGATGGCAAAATAAAAATTATAAATTTGTGGTTTTGTCTCCATTTCACTTCACTGAGATTTCAAACATTCGAAGAGCGCAAAATTTGCAGAGCTAAGGGATTTTGAGCAAAGAGGCAAAGCACTTCGGCAATCAATCCATCCAAAGGCAGAAAAAGGTATTTATCATCATGGCATCCTCCTCTGCACCTAAATTCATAGCAAACCCTACAGTAGTCGAGGTTATAAAATGCCCTAGGCCTGTATTTCAACTAGTTCCCGAGGTAGCTAAGAAAGCTGACAATGTAGGTGCTTTTTCCCAAATTCCAAAGGGAGTTGTTTTCGCAGAAGATCCTCGAATATATATTCATTGCAACATAGAGGAATTAGGAGATGAAGAAAACAAAAGCATGTATAAGACTGTTATATGTGACAATTCTGGTAATGTAAAACCAAAACATAAAATTGTTGAAACCCTAGGATTCACTGAAATCCTCTGCATTCCCGATTTTCCCAAGGAGGTGATTAGGATAGTTTTGAGTAGGGTACATGGTTCATTCTTTTGGCTTGATTCAGTACACAAAATAACAAAGGAAGTTGTGAAAGTAGTAATAGGGTTACCTTCCACCGGTAACAGACCAGACAAAACCAAGATGGTCTCCAATGACCTAGTAATGAACTTAACTGGTGCAACATCATATAGAAGGTCTCTGAGAGTTAATGATGTGACTGATATAAATGTGAGATTTGTTAGCATGATTTTAGGGTACAAAGCAACTCATGCAAATAGACTTAACTCAGTTTCTAGTTTATGCATTAAAAGTGCTTATGACATGGTTAAAGACAATGTGAAAATTGATGTATGTGAATGGTTAAAAGATGAGTTGATTGATAACTTAGGCAAAATCAAGAAGGATAAGAAAGGAACATTTAGATTTGGAAATCTACTTGTATACTTGATGCTACACATAACTAAACAGGTTCCTGGTATTGGCCATAAGAACCTTGGATTTGATATACCGGTAGGAAAACAGTTGACAGACCTATTCAACAACATGGGTGAGAACAAAGAAAAGAACATTCATGACTATTTTCAAGCACTAAAGGTTAGGATGAACAAAAGAATCAGACTATCACAAAAAATTGTTAACAAATACAAAGATGATATATGTTTTGTAATAAAAAAGGATGAGATCTGGATGGAAGCAGTCATCCCAAGAACAATCTGGGTAACAGAGATGGGTTATGAGACTGATGATCATATAATTGAGACTTATGCTAAAGCACTTCTGGAAGCACCAAATGAACCAAAGGAAGAAGTATTTGGTAGTGTTGAGACCATAGAAAAACAAATTCAATCTAAGAAGAGAGTGAAAAAGGTTGAAGCAGTTGTGAGAAGAGGTTCTAGACAGGCTAAGGCTATTAAAGAAGATGTATTAAAACAAACCAGTATCACTGAGGATGAGTTAGGAACTCTATAGCCTAAGACTCACCTATCACCGGTAGCTACTTCTTCGAAGAGTGGCATGCCTGCAACTTTCAAAAGAGTTGTAAGGAAAAGGGATCCTTCACCGGCATCCACACCTTTGCCTAGAAGGACTAGACAAAAACAATAGGCAGTAAGGTCACCGGTTAGAAAGACAACACCAAAGAAAAAGTTGACACCAAAGAGGAAGAAGACTAAACAAAACTTGGCCCCTCTTGACGAATTGCTATATGAAATCACAGAGGAAGGGAAACTCAAAAACATAGGAAAGGTCTATGATACACTGTCAGCAGATGACAAAGAACAAGTTGAAAATAGTGTTATTTTACACATGGACATCTATAACAAGTTCTTAATGGAAGTAATAGATGATCTACCAGATGAATTGTTCAAAAGACTGGAAACAAGAAAACAAGCTATTATAGAGCTTGATAAGAAAATCAAAATTGAAAAGTTACTTATTGTTTATCCAGTAAACTCACCTAAGGAGATAGATGACTTAATTGCAGAAGCCAACCGATCAGTATTCTCTACTGCACACCAGCATATTGCATTAATGGTTGGAAGAGTGAATGAAGTAACAGAGGAAACAGAAAATGCATGGGGCATATTTCTTGTTGAGAAAGAAAAACAAGAAGAGTACAGGAACCCCAAACAAATAAAGGTATACGAGAAGGAGAGAGACAAAGGAAAAGGAAAGGTTGGTGGACCTTCGAGTATCAAAGTTAAAGATAACTTATCCCCACCGCGTCAAATTGCATCACTGGTAAAAACTACTGAAGATTGACCGGCAGATGAGAGTATGGACATAAAGGATACTAATCCTAATCCTGAGGTACTATACACAATTGATGTTGATACACAAAAGGTCAACATTGTGATAGACAAAGAAACAACCGGCAAAACAGATATGGCTAGTGAGCCACCGACAACTGACAGCATTGAAAATACAACAGAGCAATAGGTAGAGACTCAGACTGAAACTAAAACAGAGCAACAAACAGAGAGACAAGGAAAGCAACAGGCTCCGGAACAGGAACAGGTTCACATGGAAACAGTGCCACCGGCAATAGGAGGAGATCAAAAACCATTGCTTAAAGAAATGGAAACACAGACTGACCTACCAGAGGTCACTACAAGCTTGGTTACTTCCTCCACTAGCAGAATTCAGAATGTTGGTTCCTCCTCAACAGGTTACAAATCAACAAATGTAACTGAAGTACTTTTGGACTCCATAAAAAAGATAACAGATTGTAGTTCACAGGCTTATAAAGCTATAGATGACACAATCCCAATTTTGAATGTAATAACTCCTAACTATAACATAGACAATAAGGATTCTTTAAAACAACTTGATACTTTGTGTAAATACATCACTGAGAACACAATGACTATTGAGCAAATAAAGGAAGAGACATTGAAGAATAAGGTAGAAATTGAAAAGCAAAAATTCTTTGAAGATCAAATAAAGAAGTGTACTAGGGAATTTAACACACTTCTACCGGAACTATGTAACTTATTAAAGGAATTCAAAACACTGTACAAAGATACTTGAGAGACAAACTTTTTGACAGTAGACATAGATAAGAAAATGAGCAAGGTACAGGATGAAATCAATAAACTTGCAGACAATTTTGTTAACTCACCTGATACATTGTCAATTTTTGAGCAAAGGATAACAAGTTTTGAGGAATAATTACTTAAGTTAGAAAGAGAAAAGGAGAGAATAGTAAATAAGGAAAAGCATTTGAGACTAAGACTGATTCCAAGATTGGACTATCTAGCATCATTACGGAAGGAAATATCTAAGGCACTAGTACAGGGACAGAGAACACCGGCAGAGCATATGCAGCACCTCACCGGAACAGTTAAAAGAATAGAGACAGCAATAAAGGACAACAAGAAGTTTATGGAAAGTATAAACTTGATTTTGGCAGATCTTTTTCAAATTGTAACTATCCAGTTACAAGGTTGAGTGAGACTACAACTCTACTAACATCTTGGCAACCTTTGTCATTGATGCCAAAGGGGGAGTAGTAGTATGAGAAAATAACTGGCAGAAGACTTATCTGCTTGGGAGGAGCTCTTATATTTTTGGTAACATATTTTTGGAAACATTTTTGGATTACATTTTTTGATACACTTTTGAATTTTTTGATACACTTTTGAATTTTCTTGTGAGTGTTGCCATCAATGCCAAAGGGGGAGATCGTTGGCACATGCACACTCCAATGAGACATTCTAGGTGATTGAAGGTTTTGTCATTGATGGCAACCTTACAATCCTATGGCACCATGTCATGAATCGTTTTATTTAATAATGTGTAATTTAAAGATTTAATGTGACTTTGAAATTAAAATAGATTAGATCATTCATAATCTAGTGTGAGGAAATATTGTATGCATTTTTACTCCTGCAATTGATATGAAATTCAACATTTAATATTCTTTTGGGTTTGTCAATACTGATAAACTTTCGAGTGCAAGTAATGCAGGATCAGGTGAAGGAGGTCAAAGGTGAGAACACAAATCAGGTAGAATTGTTTTTAACTAAATGACTTCGATGGAAAAAGGGAATCTCACACACCACATTTCCATATACATTTATCTCTGCATTTAGGAATGAAATATTATGTTAAATTCGACCATATAGGATGAAAAAATTTATTAATGATTGAATTATATAGTGATTCCATGATTTCATTTAGTTTGTGTGAAATTATCGATTATGTTTGGTTTTCGGAATTACATTTTAGTCGTACGAATTAGGAATAGATTATAAAATTGTATATTCAAAAGTGAGTCAAGGATAAATGATCTCAAACAAGAGGATCGAAGGGTCGGAGAAGTCCGACAGGAAGCCCCAAGGGTTGAGGAGAAACCCGACAACCAAGCCAGAATAGAAGAAGAGCTGGCAAAAGATTTAAAAAGGATAGCCTCACCAAATTTTGATGGAAAAACAATTGGCGATGGTGTAGAGGCATGGGTAATTGAAATGGAGAAATATTTTGGTCTCCGCAACATGTCAAATGAAACCAAGGTAGTTTGGGCTACTTATCAGTTGTCTAGTGAAGCTGCTACTTGGTGGGACAATGAAAAGTCAGAAAGGAAACTGCAACCAAGAGAGATCACTTGGGATTTGTTTTTACAATCCTTCAGGAAAAGATGGCTTCCATAGTTATTCTTAGACAAGAAGATGACAGAATTTCAAAACCTTACTCAAGGTAATATGTCGGTAACACAGTACTGGGAGAAATTTACTAATCTCCTTAAGTATGTTCCGCAATACCAGATGGATGAAAGATTCCGCATTCAGAAGTTCCTTTTGGGTTTAAGAACCCATATAGGAGTGGAGGTGGATATCCATAATCCATTAGCTATGGTGGAGGTATTTGAAAAGGTGATTAAGCAAGAGCAGAAGTTGCAGCAGTTGGGGAACCTCTGAAAGAATGAGAACAACTGACTGAATTTTGGGAATAGAAATTTCCAAAGGAACCACAATGGAAACAATCGATAGATAAGAAATCTTAAGAGGGGACCCAACACCCATGAAAAAGGAAGAGTGAATCAGGATGGAAACAAGAAAGCAAACAATAACACCAATGCTCGATAGAATATGGACAAAGGAAGGTTAGGTGTCCATCCTAGTCCTAAGGATGGGTGTTATAATTGTGGAGGGAGTCATTACGCCTCCAATTTTCTACAACATACCCCAGCACAGAGAGGAGAATATCAGCAAGGAGCCTCTCAACATCAGATTCACGCTGCTGTCGACAATCGTCAAGCTGATTTCCAAGCCGCACCTATCCAGATTACGGGTAAGATCTTTGGACAAACAATTTCTATTTTAATAGATACGGGAGCTACTGAATGTTTTATTGATCCACAAGTAGTGTCTAGAATATCTGTTAAACCTGGTTATATTTCAAATTCATGGATGGTTCAGTATGGAAATCAAGCAGAAAAGAGGGTAGATACTTGTCTATTTTGCAATGAATTAGAACTTCCTAGTTTCCAAACCCAAGTTAACCTTTATGTTGCACCACTAGGATCATATGATGTGATCTTAGGTATTATTTGGTTGACTAAACATAAAGCCATAGTGAACTGTGAAGATAAGGTCATTAGTTGCATGGATGATTTTGGGAATTCCGTTGAAATTTTTGGGTCTCAAAATCCTCTTGAATTGAGATACATTTTGGCAATGCAACTCAAGAAGGCCCAAAGAAAAGGATGTTCCATCATTGCCATCATGGTTAATGATGAATAATTTTGAGAAAAGTCCTACAGATTATCATGTCCTTGCAGAGTTTCTAGATGTCTTTCCAGAAGATCTTACCAAGTTACCACCTAAGAGAGAGTTCGATTTTTCTATAGAACTCTTACCTGGAATGGAGCCGCAATCAAAGGCTCCATATAGAATGACAACAATAGAACTGTATGATCTTAAGGCTCAATTGTGGGAATTGCTTAGGCAAGGTTTTATTATACCTAGCATATCCCCATGGGGTGCACCAGTGATCTTTGTAAAGAAGAAAGATGGTACTTTGAGGTTATGCATTGACTATAGGATGTTGAACAAAGTAACCATCAAAAATAGATATCCACTGCCAAGGATAGATGAATTATTTGATCAAATGAAAGGTGCATCTGTATTCTCCAAGATTGATCTTTGATCCGGATATCATCAGTCAAGGATTAAAGATGAAGACATTCCTAAGATTGCATTCCGAACAAGGTATGGGCACTATGAATTCACAGTTGTACCATTTGGTTTAACTAATGCCCCAACAACATTCACAAACCTCATGAACAGTATTTTCAGAGAATACTTGGATGACTTTGTTTTAATCTTCATTGATGACATATTGATCTATTCTAAGAATGAAGAAGAACATAAGAATCACCTGAGGATAGCTTTGCAATGATTGAGAGATCGTAAACATTATGGGAAATTCTCTAAGTGTGCTTTCTTTCAAGAAAAGGTGCAATACTTAGGTCATGTCATATCCGCTGAAGGAATTTCAGTTGATCCTACAAAGATAGAAGCAATAGTAGATTGGCCAACACCCCAAAATGTTTCAGAAGTTCAAAGTTTTATGGGACTTGCTGTATATTATAGAAAATATGTGGAAGGGTTTTCCAGGATAGCAGCACCAATTACCTCACTTCAGAAAAAGGAAAAAAGGTTTGAATGGACTGAGAAGTGTGAAGAATCATTTCAACTCCTGAAGTAGAAATTGACAACGGCACTAGTATTAACAATACTAGATCCCAATGGACATTTTGTAGTAATTACAGATGCCTTAGGTGAAGGTGTGGGAGCAGTGTTGATGCAAGAAGGAAAGGTGGTTGCATATGAATCACGAAAGCTAAAGCAATATGAGATGAATTATGCTCCGCATGATTTAGAACTACTAGCTATTGTGCATGCATTACAAATGTGGAGACATTACCTTTTAGGGAAGCCTTTTGAGCTTAAAACGGATCATTTAGGATTGAAGTATATTTTTACACAACCTAACCTAAATGCAAGACAGAGGTGGCTTGAATTTCTAAGTGAGTATGACTTTGGTATTGAATATATCCAAGGGAAGGAAAATAGAGTAGCTGATGCTCTCAGTAGAAGAAGACACCTTTCTACTATGGTTACAACAAGGACAAATTTGAAGCAACAAGTGTTGCAGAATCTTTCTAAAGATGAACACTATTTAAGAGTTAAACAAGCCTTGGAAAGAGACTCTTCAGACCATCGCTATGATGGATATGAGATAGAACCAGAGGATATTTTGAGATACCAAGGAAGGATGTACATACTAGAAGGGGGAGAGTTGGGGAATTTGATCTTACATGAGATGCACAATACACCTTATTCAGGACACCTTGCAATAACAAAGATGGTAGCTGATTTGAAAACATTGTATTTCTGGCCTAAACTCAGGAAAGAAGTGGTTGAGTATGTAGCACAATGCTTGGAATGTCAAAGAGTAAAAGCTGAACATGTTCACCCAGCAGGACTTCTATTCCAACATGTTATACCAGAATACAAGTTGCAGGTAATCAGTATGGATTTCATCCAAGGATTACCGATGAGTAAGAATAAGCATGACACTATCTTAGTAGTGGTGGACAAGTTGACTAAAGTTGCACATTTCATACCTAGTAATCTAAAAGATGGATCATTTGTTCTTGCCAAGAAATTTGTGCAAGAAATTTTTCAGTTACATGGAGTTCCAGAAACTATAATATCTGATAGGGATACTAGGATGACTTCCAGATTTTGGACAACATTGAATGCAACATTGGGAACAAGGCTAAATTTTAGCTCAGCATATCATCCTCAGACTGACGGCCAAATAGAAAGGGTTAATCAAGTAGTGGAGGATCTTTTGAGAATGTATTGCATGGATCAGTAGTACAAATGGGAGGAGTACTTGCCCTTAGTTGAATTTTCTTATAACAACTCCTTTCATGCATCATTAGGGATGGCACCTTTTGAAGCACTCTATGGGCAAAAATGTTGCACACCTATCAGCTAGGATAGATTAGAGGATAGGATCATTATTGGTCCAGATTTACTCAAGGAAATGGATGAGTAGATGGTATTGATTAAGAGTAGATTGAAGGAAGCAGTTGACCAATAGAAGAGTTATGCATACCGAAATAGAACTTTTAGACAATTCGTTGCAGGAGATAAAGTCTTTTTGAGAGTCAAACCTCATAAGAGCTCTATCTCATTTGGAAAATCATCAAAATTGGCTCCGATATGTGGGACTCTTTGATGTACTGGAGGTTATCAATCCAATTGCTTATAAATTAGCTTTACCCCCTACTCTAGCTCAAATCCATAATGTGTTTCATGTGTCTTTACTGAAACCTTACAATGTTGATGCATCTCATATTCTTGATTGGCGATCCTTATAGGTTCAGGATCCAGGGGTGGTTCTAGTGGAGCCCATCTGAATCCTAGATCAGCACAGTGTGAAGCTACGTAGCAGAGATTTCACTCAGTATAAGGTTCAGTGGGACCAATATTATGAGGATAGTGCTACATGGGAGGATGTTGAGATGATTGACCGTCATTTTCCTCATTTTCTTTCTTAGGAAATAACTGCTATTTAATTTTGGATATTTTGAAACAATTGTTTAAATTTTATGATGTAAACTTGGATAGCCTGTGTGCTATTGGTATTATTATTTGAATCTGAGGTATGATTGACATTTTATGAGATATTATTGTTTTGTGATTATTGATGAGTGGCAAGACATCGAGACGATGTCTCCTCCAAGAGGGGAAGGATGTCACGAATCGTTTTATTTAATATTGTGTAATTTAAAGATTTAATGTGACTTTGAAATTAAAATAGAATAGATCATTCATAATCTAGTGTGAGGAATATTGTATGCATTTTTACTCCTGCAATTGATATGAAATTCGACATTTAATATTCTTTTGGGTTTGTCCATACTGATAAACTTTCGAGTGCAAGTAATGCAGGATCAGGTGAAGGAGGTCGAAGGCGAGAACACGAATCAGGTAGAATTGTTTTTAACTAAATGACTTCGATGGAAAAAGGGAATCTCACACACCACATTTGCATATACATTTATCTTTGCATTTATGAATGAAATATTATGTTAAATTCGACCATATAGGATGAAAAAATTTATTAATGATTGAATTATATAGTGATTCCATGATTTCATTTAGTTTGTGTGAAATTATCGATTATGTTTGGTTTTCGGAATTACATTTTAGTCGTACGAATTAGGAATAGATTATAAACTTGTATATTGAAAAGTGAATATAGTTCATGATATATATTGAATATTTTAGTACGTTAAAATAAATTAAATTATATGACCTAGTTTATAAAATGATTAGTCGTTTGATAGACAACTTGATTTTGTCGATTACACGTATTCGTAAATATAGAATTTTAGGAAAAATTATAAATTTAATTAAGATGAATATTGTTATAAGCTATAAAAATGACTATTCATAAAACGTATTTATCTAATATATACATAAATTATATATATTATAACTTTAAAGAAATAAGATTATTATTTATATTGCAAATTATAGATAGTCACATTTTAAAAGGAGGTGGAATTAGTTTGAAAAATGACTATGTTGCATGACCAAATGAAGACCGATTATACTCCAGTCAACAAATACATATCAACTAACTTGGAGTTAAAATAATAACTAATATGGGTCGAGTGACATGGAATAAAAACAAGATGTTAGTTAACATGTAGAAGATATAGGTTTTAATGCAGAAATATGAGGATTTTAATGTGGAACTTAGCATGCAAAGGACATAGACCATTGTTAACGTTAGAAGATGCAAAGACTAGTGGAATTAAATGCAGAATTATGAGTTCCAACGTGGAAGTAATAGTAAATAATCAGTTCATAGCAAAGATAGGGAACGTGGTCATGCATGAAGCGTTAAAAATGCCATTATACATGTTTGAAACCTCAGTTAGACTCCTCTCATGCCACGCAGCAAGAGGAAGACTCTTAGTAGTGGCATAAACCAAGCAAGTTAGCCTCAATGTGGCGTAGACCTGGCAAAGATAGCGATGAAACTGCTGCTACAACACATAAAGAGCTTGTTACATCTTCCAATCTCCCTATTCGACCGATCAAAACTATTGTAAACATGATCAAGGGAGAATAGAAATAGCAGATAACTTAGGGATGAAGTCATATCATGGAGGTAACGTAGAGATAGACTGCTATTGTGGTGTTAATCTTTCATAATAATAGCAGAAATTTAACAAAAGATGCCATCTCTCTCAAACATGGAAGAATAAGAGGAGATGAAGGTAAAAGATTTCAAAACCTTTGCAATCACCAAGCCCTTAATAAAGGAGTAATCTTAGGGAAAAATTAGATAAATAGAGGGAGAAGATAGAAGAAAGGATCATCTTTTCTTCACTAGCAAGAAAGAACGAGAGAATCAAGAAGAGAAGGATAGAGTAGAGAAGAAGATATTTTGATAATATCGAAGAGAGAAATAGAATAGAGATAGATTTGATAGGAATAGTTTTGAGAGAGACTTGCGAAGAAGGTGAAGAGCTATTTGATGAAAGAACGTCAAGGTCGTACAAACCGAACCAAGTTTTCAAAAGGTTAGAATTCCTTTGTTTATGGTTGTTATTTGTTATGATTTGGTATAAGAATGCATAGAATTAGAAGCTTTAGATATTAGGTATGATTATCCAAATTTGTTTCATATGTCATTATCCTATTTGAAATGCATTGTAAATCATTTTAGAATAGAAGAAAAGAATATAGAGAAAAGATGTTAACTAATTGTTAATAACGTATTTTGTCCAAAATAATTAGTTCTAATTCTATTTTAAGAATGTGTTTGCATACTTTTTGGTTATATATGAGATTAAATTCATACATGTATAACACCTTCTTTTGCATGTACCTTATTTAGTCGAAAGATTGATTTTAAGATTATTGCTTATGAAAGTTTATCGTTTTCCAAAATATGAAAGATTGTCTTCGATAGATATATTAGACAAGTAATGATTAGTAAGGAAAATGATATCTCTATTTTTGTTTAAAAAGAAAGATTGTATTCTTATTTGAATTTGTGTTTGAGGTAACCAAGCTAGGGTTAAGCTTGAGTTAGAAAATTACCTTTTGGGACGGGTGCCGAATGTGGATGTTTTTAGGGAGAATAGTTGCTTTTTCCAACTATTATTTTGCTGTGCATGGCATTATACTTGGCCGAGTTATTATTTGAATTATTCGTAGAAAATGATGGAAATTCCTTATTTATGCTCTCTACCACATCCTAGTATGATAGTGAATGCTTGTTTCTTAGAATGAAGTAGAAAAATGAAAATGCATATATTATCTAGGCATGCACCAGATTCCCTCTTGCTTTCGAATTCTTCGGTTAAACCAATTCGTGCAGGGTCGGGTATTCTTGATTAACCAAGAATTTTAGGGAAGCGTAAGCTTCAAGGTTGGGTGATTCTTGTTCTCGTCTGCGTTCAAAGGACTGAAGGAAGCGACTCAGACTAAAGATCGACGGATGCATCTTCTTGTATATTTTTAAGGCAATTTGGAAGCCTAAGTAGGAAATAAGGACTTCTAAGTATGAAAATTGTATTATTCATTTGCATTATAATGATATATCTATGAATTTTTTTTATATCCATATTCGATGTTTTCTTATATCTTGTATAAAATATGCTTAGAGATTGAAATTTAAGTTTATTTATGAATAAAGAGTAGTTTAGGGTTAGATCGTAGATTAACATCTTTACACACCGACACTCAGACCACCGGCACCGGCAGAGAAAGGAAGCATACCAGCACAGAGGCTGACAGGATTTTTGTTATATTATATTTTGTTTATTATTGTAAAATCTTTGTAAGTCGACTTCGCATCATTGTAAAATGACTCTTATATAAGAGAGATCATTGTAGAACATTTGTAAGTTAAGGAAGAAGAATGTATTTTTTAGGCAAATTAAGGCAGACCTATTATGCGAATTATAGGTTAAGGGTTTATGTAAGAAGCAGAGCAGAAATCGGTACTGGATCTGGCATTATAGATGCTATTTTGAAGTAGTACAAGATACTGGATTTGTATAATCCATCATTGTAAGTCAGTGAGACTTCCCATTGAGTAGTGAGCTCTAGGCAGTCGGCCTTCCTACATGTGCAGGCCCCTCTTGTAGCAGTAATATTCTCTTATTGGCTAGTAAGTGAATATTTTGGGTCACAAATCCCACCGAGGTTTTTCCCACTCTGGGTTTCCTCGTTAAATCATTGTGTTATGATGTGTTTTTCATGTGGTTGCTTTTAATTCTGTTTATTGCATTATTTCTTGCTTACTGGTACACTGCTATAATATGTTCTACATGTTTTAAGTTAAGAAATTTAATTCATCGGTTAGATACTGATTCACCCCCCCCCCTCTCAGTATCTGTGGGAATCCTAACAGTTACCCCTATGGTTTCCAACAAGAGATCCTAACTATGGCCTTACCCTCTTAAGAGGAGGCTCTCTCGACGGCCAGAGAGATTTTGTATGATCTGCAAAAACAATTAAGGACCATTGATGAAGAAACAATGGTGCATCAGTTTTAGTAGGCCAAGGCTCCCCAGTTTCAACACCAAGAAGAGGAGAGAGTAATACTGCCAACTCTAATCCCTAATCAACTGGGTAAGAAAGGTCTTGTAGAATAGGATATTACCTTTGAAGAGGAAGAATGTCTAAACACCTAAAAAATAATTAAATTAATATTTAATTAATTTAGTTTTATCACATAGTTAATTATATTAATTGTGTTGGTCCTCTTCCTCTTAAAATTAATTAAATCAAATTTAATTAATTTATCACTATAGCCCTTATAATTAATTTATCAAAATTAATTATTCCTTATTCTTCTAAAATGATTTCAACATCCATTATTTCTTCTAGACCCTGATTAGCTAATTAATTAACTAATCCCTTGATTCCTACAAATAATCCTCTTAATTTCCTATCGTCTAGCCTAATTAATTTTAGCCTAAACATGATTATCATTTCCTCAAATTTTATATTCCTCCACTCATTATCTCTCCTCATGTCACATCCTACTAACTTTCCCAATTGCATTCTAATACCTCTTTAATCCACCTAATTTGTCCTCCTAATCACTTGCACATTCCTAATCACCTCGATTAGAGATGAGTCAACTCTTTGCCATAAATTGCCTTTCTCATCTCACACTCCAAACCTTAAATGCACCAACTTTGCCTCTTCCAAGGAATGTCAAATCCTTGCATATTCTCATGCCTCCTCTTCCCAAGGAATTTTTAATTCCTTTCTCCATTTATTCTCCCACACAATATTTTATTTTGGAATTTTTAATTCTTTTGTTCTCCCCCAAGGAATTTTATATTCCTTTTTATCTTCCCAATGTACTTGGGGAACTCTTCCCTATGTACTTGCGAAGTGTGGAGATAAGAAATGTCTTAATGGAAAATCTCTTGGATCTCCCACTTTCTTTCAATCCTAGCCCTTCATTCCAATTCAATCTTGGCCCTCCATTTTGGCCTCCTCCAATCTATAAATTGGAGTCTCATCTCCTGACAAATCATCCACCTTTAATGCAATCTTATGCTACTTATTTGAGTCTTGAAATCCATCAATCATACCCTCATAATGCCCAATTATTGCCTTACATAATCTAAATCTATTCATCACATCATCCAAATTATATTCAATCTCTTGTTGTGTAGTGGAGAGCAATCCACATATCCCCTATCAAAGAAGCAAATCAAGTGGAGAAATAGGGTGCCTCTACTTCAACAAGCTTAATGAAAGGAAGAAGTGAAGCTTTATTTATGTTTTTATATGATTTATGAAACTAACCAATAGCCCAGATTTTCCCCTCTTCTAAATGTGTTTGGGACTAGCCTTTCTCTCTTCCTTTCTTGGAAAAATATCTTTTGTCCAACTCCACGCAATCCAAAATATATTGAGTCCTGATGACCAAGTGACAAGAGATGATGGTAATAATGATGAAGAGATTCATATCTTTAAAAAGAATAAGGAGGCCACCCAAGAAACACTAGTACATTTGGGGCTCATTTCCAATGCCCTATCGTTGGAATTTCAACTATTTTTTGTCGCAATTCTGACAAACTAACTCATCTAATTCCTTCTTAATCTCTTCTAGGGCTTGACTCTTTACCTTTCCAAGGTGTTTTCTTCAATTTTTTTGGCTAGGAACCCTACCAATTTCACAATGCTTCCCATGTGCTCAATTAAGGCTTCTTGGCTTCAAGTTGTCAAAATGACCTCCTACCATTGTGAGATGTTGCAGAGGTGTGGAGGTGTCTTCATTAATTTTTTGGATGCATTTAGGTTCCATTTGAGGTTTTCCATCAATAGGTTTCTTACCGATTCCAAAATCTTGCCTAGAAAAGGGCTACAAGGAATTAGCCCAATTAGGCCTCTTAAAACCATTTTTTAAGGGCTTGAGTGAAAACGGTCCAAAAGACCCCCAAACAATTTTGGATTTCCTTCAATGGTTCATCTAACCTAAAGTTATTTTTTTTGTTTTAGTTTCTTTTTCCACCATTCAATGTGCTAACCCCAAAATGAGGGTTTTGGAGGGTTTCTAGGCCTTCTAGGTGGTAGTGACAGGTCAAGTTGGGGTTTGTGCAACAAATGAGCTTTTCAAGGATCCTCCTTTCATTGGAAACTCTTTCTGAACTCCTTGGACCCCCTTAAAAAACATAAAGTGATTTGACATCCACCCCTGCACTTGGCACTCCAGTTTCACCTTATTTCCTCTAGTCGGGTTGCTCCTAGACTCGCCTAGAATAAGGTGATAGTCGTATCAATCTATCCTCCAGCACTTGAACCTGAATATATACACTATACAGATGGTTTCCTTCCATGTCCCAACAAACCATGATGGCAGCATGTGTAGAACTCATGGGGCAACCATATTTACAAGAAAACTGTTATATACAAGCCAAAACTGGCTGCTTGCAAACTAAAGAAAGAAAACACTAATGAATAGTATATAATAAGATCTAAATTGAACCAACAACACAATAACACACAAGAGAAACTCAATCCATTTCTGGATCAATGGATTCAATCCATCTTTAATTATAAAATGAGTAAAATCAAGCCAAAACACTGCCAACTAGTCTAAAAATGAGTAGTTTCAGATTGTTAAGCTTGCAAAAACACATTCACCAACCTTGGTAACCATGAAAGAGAGGGTTATTATAGCTTTACCATCTATGGAGTCATCCTAGGGAATTGAACAATCCCTAACTTCATCGCTAACCATTTCAGGATGACAACTTTTTGCAACTTTGCAATTTTTGCACTTTTGGTCTTTCCAACCTATAAGACTTATTCCAAGTCATCACAAATGACTTTTAAAAGTTTCCTAATACTAATTTAACCCTCCCTAATGCCTATACCAATTTTTGACACTTTTGACCATCAAAAAGGTCAATTACCTACTCAAACTCACTATTTACACAAAAATGCAAACCTAAGAAGTATGAACACAACCTAGGCCTACATTGACTCAAAAATCTAACTCTTGGACCCTCCTAGAGTCCTTATTCACCACTAACTTGGCTAGGGTCAGCACAAGCCAAATTTGAAAAAACTAAACAATCTAAGTCCTAGGTGCTCCTGCACCATTCTCCTAAACAAAAGAAGATAATGTCACCTTCTTACGAATCAAATTCTGATCAATTCCAAGCTTCTTAAACTCTATCTCCATCACCCATGTAGCTTTAGCATCATCCATACCTTTCCATTTGATTAGGTACTCCCAATAGGCTTGATGCCTTGTCTTCTTGGCAATCCTTGAACTCAACACCTTATCGGCATTTGGATTTAGTTTGGATGGTAACTGAAGGTTGTTCACATCATCTGAAACCTCTGAGTGACTGCAATTTGAACTTTGAACTGGTCCCTTGTATGCAACTAAGTCTTCTATGTTGAAAACTAGTGACAATCCTATGTCACTAGGTAGATCCACCTTGTATGCATTTTCTCCATACTTGGCTAGAATGGCACATGGACATATCCTTCTCATTTGCAACTTGTTTGGCACTCCTTATTGTAGCCTTTCTTTGTTTAAGTGCACCACGACAAGATCCCCCACTTGAAATTTTAGGTTCTTCCTCTTTTCATCAACTTTTTGTTTGAGTTTGCTTGTGTTCTCCATCAATTCTTGTTTAACTGATTCATGGACCTCCTTCATTGATTGAGCAAATTCCTTTGCATATCCACTTCTTGCTGTTGCACTTCCTAAGTCTCTCAACTCCAAAATGCCTCTTGGATGCACACCATATACCACTTCAAAAGGGCTCTTGTCGGTAGTCCTATTTATGGTGTCATTATATGCATATTCACCTTGTGAGACTACTTGATCCCATGTTTGAACATATTCCTTATTAAGGCACCTTAACAAGTTTCCCAAGCTTCTATTTACCACTTCAGTCTACCCATCTATTTGAGGATGGTAGGTTGATCCAAAAGAGAGATTGGTGCCAAGATTTTTCCATAGTGTCTTCCAATAGTGACTCATGAACTTTGAGTCCCTATCTGAAACAATGCTCATGGGTTAACCATGTATCCTCACCACCTCTTTGAAGAACAACTGAGCTATTTGGCATGCATCATGAGTAGTCTTTCAAGGCACAAAGTGAGCCATTTTTCTAAATTTGTCCACAATGACATAAATGTTGTCATATCCCTTCTTTTTTCTTAGTAAACCTACTACAAAATCCATGCTAATGCATTCCCAAGGTCTTTTTGGTATGGGAAGAGGTTGGTATAAACGGGCATTTGTAGAAGTACCCTTGGCCTTTTGGCAAACTATGAAAGTCTTCGCATATTTTTTCACATCTTGATTCATCCTTGGCCAATAATATTATCTTTGAACCAACTCTTGAGTCTTGTTGACTCCAAAATTTCCACTAAGGCTACCATTATGCTTCTCTTGAATAAGGTTTTCTCTCATTGAGCCTCTAGGCACACAAAGCTGCCCACCTTTGAACAATAGTTCATTTTGCAAAGTAAAATCAGAATAATCACTATGGAAGTGATTTTGATACTCCTTACACAACTTGTAGGCATTTGAGAAGTCTTCATCCTCCAGTTACAAGTCTCTAAAACTATCCACACCTATGCTTCTCAATTGGATTTCTTGGACTGTCAAAAGTCTTCTATTTAGTGCATTAGCTACCCAGTTTAACTGCCCTTTCTTTTTCTTAATGGTGAATGTATAGGCCTGCATATACTCCACCCATTTCATGTGTTTATGACTGATTTTATCTTGTGAGTTTAGGAAACTCAATGCTTGGTTGTCCGTATAGACCACAAATTCTTTAGGGAGGAGATAGTGTCTCCACTTCCTCAATGCCTACACTAAAGCATACAACTCAAGATCATAAGAGGAGTATTTCTTCTTGCCATCACTTAACTTCCCACTATGGAAAGCTAATAGTCTTTCTTCTTGGCTTAGGACAACACCTACTACAACATTGCTTGCATCACATTCTATAATGAAAAGTTTCTCAAAACTAGGCAACACTAGCACCGGTTGGGTAGCTATCTTCTCCTTCAAGGTTTCAAAACCTTTGTTTCCTACTTCACCCTACTGAAACTTTTCCTTTACTCACCTCTAATGGTATCTATCATTGGTGCACATATAGAATTGAATTGCCTAATGAACTTCCTGTAGTACTGAGGTAGTCCATGGAAGCTTCTCACCTCTATTGTTGTCTTAGGAGTAGGCCAATTTACAATGGCTTCAACCTTGCTTGGATCCATCTTGATTTTTCCTTGAGACAACACAAACCCAAGGTAAACCAACTCCTGCTTGACAAACTTACACTTATCCAAATTCATGGTTAGCTTTTCATCATACAATCTTTGTAATACATCTTGCAAATGATTAATATGATATGCCCTATCTTTACTGAAAAATGAGAATATCATCAAGGTATACCACCACAAATTTACCTATGAATTCCTTCATCACCTCATTCATAAGTCTCATGAAGGTGCTTGGAGCATTGGTTAAGCCAAATGGCATTACAAGCCACTCATAAAGATCCTCAGTAGTCTTAAATGTAGTTTTCCATTCATCACCCTCCTTAATCCTAATTTGATGATAGCCACTCTTAAGGTCAATCTTGGTAAAGTACTTGGCTTAGACAATCCATTAGGTCTTCTATTCTACAAATAGGGAACCTATATATGATGGTGATCCTATTTATGGCTCTAGAATCAGTACACAATCTCCAAGTACCACCTTTCTTTGGTGC
The DNA here is from genome assembly GCF_030272615.1 of Cryptomeria japonica. Taxonomy (NCBI): domain Eukaryota; kingdom Viridiplantae; phylum Streptophyta; class Pinopsida; order Cupressales; family Cupressaceae; genus Cryptomeria; species Cryptomeria japonica. The sequence goes on from NC_081414.1 coordinate 40,297,513, forward strand.
TAACACGGTAGGGATAGCACAAGGGCTAATACTTTTCCTAATTAGGCCTTGGTCTAAGAGCTCTTGTATTTGCTTGGCAATTTCAATGTTTTGTTGAGGAGTCATTCTATAAGATGCCTTATTAGGCAAGGATTCTTCGGGAATGAAGTATATTTGATGGCTTATGGTTCTTTTAGGAGGTAAGGTGGCTCGTTGTCCTTCACTTACAATGCCTTTGAATTTCTTCAGCAAATCTTGCACCTCTAATGGCAAATCTTGTTTCTCTTTCTTGTCTTAGTCTGTGGGCTTCATCACAAGTGCAAACCCTATACCTTCACCTTCCTCAAGTGTCTTTAAGAACTATTTTTCACTCACCAAAAGAACATTACGATCTGCTGCCCTCTTTTCACCTTCTTCAAGGATAGACTGAATCTTGAATGTGACTCCATCTTTCTTGAATGAGTATGCATTCTTGGCTCCATCATGGATAGCTTGTCTATAAAATTTCCATGGTCTTCCTAATATAAGATGGCATGCATCCATGGGTAGGAAATCACATAACACCTTGTCCTTATACCTTCCAATGGTAGAATCCACCCATGCTTGCTCATTGACTAGGACATGTTGGCCTTTGTTCAACCAGGTGACTCTATAGGGATTGTTGTGAGGTATCCTTTGCAATTTGAGCTTTCTCATTGCCTCTTCTGACACAATGTTGTCTATAGACCCTGAATCAATGATCACTTTGCACACTTTGTCCATAATCTTGCATTTGATCCTAAATAAGGACCTTCTTTGGCTTGGCTCCTCCCTGACTGGTTCTTTGATCAACGTTCTCCTTATCATCAAGTTGTCACCTACCTCTGATTCTAAGGCAGCCTCTGAAGTCTTCCTGCTTGAAGATTCTTCTTGAAGATAGCTCACTCTTCTTTCACCACCATGTGTTGATGATCCCTTCTCTGGATACCTATATGTTGGATGACCAAGTTGGTTACAATGGTAACACTTCATTGTTGCAAAGTATGAGGAACCTCTACCTTGGCCACAAGATCTTCCTCTGAAACCACTATTGGATCCCCTTCCTCTATTGAATCCTCCTTTACTACTGCCATTATCTTGTTGCTCAATGAGTTTAGACTCTCCTTGTGTTCTTTGTTCAGAACTTCTTCCTCCAAAGCCTTCTCTATGGCCTCTATTGTCTTTTCTTCTACCACTGCCCCTATTGTTGCTTAAGTCATGTCTTCTTATCAGTTTTTCCTCCACCTTAAGGGCAAGTTGATTGGTTTGATGGACTATTTTTGGGCTCATTAGACTGATTTCTTCTTGGATGTTTCACCATAGACCATTTAGGTACCTAGCAACCTTGAGACTCTCTTCTTTCACCGCATGAGATCTAAGGCTAAGCTTTTGAAACTCCTTTGTATAGCTACTGACATCAAGATATTTTTCTCTTAAGTTTTTCCTCTTCCAATTAATTTACACTTCATAGTCATCAGGGAGATAGACTTCTTTGATTTTAACTAACATCTCTTTCCAAGAAGAGATGGGTGCTTTGCCCATTTTTTTCCTCTCATCTTGTACAAACTACCACCATGTGAGAGCAACTCCTCTCATCCTAGACTTGTCTACCTTGACTCTTTGAGCTTTAGTCATACCTTCACATTCAAAGTGGTTCTCCATACCTTCTATCCATTCTAAGACCATTTCTGCCTCCATCTTACTAGTGAACAATGGAAATCCTTATAGTGATTTACCACTCAAGGCTTTCAAGACCTTCAGGAAAGGTTCTTACTCTAGGACAGGATTTGGTTTAGGCACTTTGTCTATCTCTAACACTCTTGTACCCTTCCCTTCTGCTCCTTCCACTTTTACCAACACTTCATCTACCTTGGTTTCTACCTCTCCAACCTTACTCTCCAATTCTAGAAACTTCTCCTTTAGGAGTCTATTCTCTTCCTCCTGATCATCCACTTTCTTTGCCAACTCTGCATTGGTTACCATGTTGTTGTCTCCTATAGATTCCATTGAGTACATCTACTCACCTAGCCCAAATCTTATAGGCTCTGATACCAATTTGATGGGGTTCCACTAGCCTACTCAACACTTCACCTAGCTGGTGTTGCTCAATTCCACCAACTCCCCAGGCCTAGTTGCACTCTAGACCTCCAATTCCTTCTCAATCTCTTCTAAGACTTGAATCTTTACCTTTCCAAGGTGTTTTCTTCAATTGTTTTGGCTAGGAACCCTACCAATTTCAGAGTGCTTCCCATGTGCTCAATTATGGCTTCTTGGCTTCAAGTTGTCAAAATGACCTCCTACCATAGTGAGATGTTGCAGAGGTGTGGAGGTGTCTTCATTCATGTTTTGGATGCATTTAGGGTCCATTTGAGGTTTTCCATCAATAGGTTTCTTACCAATTCCAAAATCTTGCCTAGAAAAGGGCTACAAGGAATTAGCCCAATTAGGCCTCATAAAATTGGTTTTTTAGGCCTTGAGTGAAAACGGTCCAAAAGACCCCCAAAAATTTTTGGATTTCCTTCAATGGTTCATCTAACCTCAATTTATTTTTGTGGTTTTAGCTTCTTGTTCCACCATTCAATGTGCTAACCCCAAAATGAGGGTTTTGGAGGGTTTATAGGCCTTCTAGGTGGCAGTGATAGGTCAAGTTGGGGTTTGTGCAATAAATGAACTTTTCAAGGCTCCTCATTGCATTGGAAACTCTATCCCAACTCCTTGGATCCCCTTCAAAAACTTACAAAGTGATTTGATAGCCACCCTTGCACTTGGCACTTCATTTTCACCTTATTTCCTCTAGCCCAGTTGCTCCTAGACTCACCTAGAATAAGGTGACAGTCATATCAAATCTCTCCTCCAGAACTTGCACCTGCATATGTACACTATACATATGGTTTCCCTCCATGTCCCAACAAGCTGTGATGGCAGTACGTGTGGAACTCATGGGGCAGCCATATTTACAAGAAAACTACTATATAAAAGCCAAAACTGGCTGCTTGCAAACTAAAGCAAGAAATCACTAATGAATAGTATCTAAAATTGAACCAAAAACACAATAACACACAAAATAAACTCAATCCATTTCTCGATCAATGGATTCAATCCATCTTTAAAAACGTTGCCAACTAGTCTAAAAATGAGTAGTTTCAAATTGTTAAGCTTGCAAAAACACATTCACCAACCTTGGTAACCATGCAAGAGAGGATTCTTATAGCTTTCCCACATGTGGAGTCATCCTAGGGCATTGAACAATCCCTAACTTCATCACTAACCATTTTAGGACAAAATTTGTCATGACAACTTTTTGCAACTTTGCAATTTTTGCACTTTTGGTCTTTCCAACCTATAGGACCTATTCCAAGTTATCACAAATGAATTTTAAAACTTTCCAAATACTAATTTAACCCACCCTAATGCTTGTACCAATTTTTGACACTTTTGACCATCAAAAAGGTCAATTACCTACTCAAACTCACTATTTACACAAAAATGCAAACCTAAGAAGTATGAACACAACCTAGGCCTACATTGACTCAAAACTCTAACTCTTGGACCCTCCTAGAGTCCTTATTCACCACTGACTTGGCTAGGGTCAGTACAAGCCAAAATTGAAAAAAATAAACAATATAAGTCCTAGGTGCTCCTGCACCAATACAGCATCCTCGTCGGATGTTTTGTCGATTGGCGTTGGAATTCCAATGCCTGCCAGGAACTATGCACCGACGAGGATGTTGTTTGTCTGATAGTTTGGTCATCGGTGCAACTATAGGAGGATGTTATAATTCCAACGGTGATTTTATTTTATTTTTTAAAATCAAATTTGGTCACAATATACCTTCTTTGTCGGAATCCTCCGTTGGAATTTTAGGCCAAATGTATTAGTGATAAACCTACCAGGATGAAAGCGATGTGCATGATTCCCATTTCTGTGAGGAGCTTGAGTTATTCTACAATTCACTAGAAACAAGCCTTGAGCCCACAAAACCCAAAACATCTCCTCCTGAAGGACATCAATTGGGCTCGAAAGAGGTGGTAGTCGATGGGGACTTGATAACTCAAGTGAAATGGCCTATTGTGCCCTTGCGTGGGTGGCCCATAAGGTTTTTAGTGCAACAAACAAGTAAAATCATTCATACCTTGTCTTTTTCCAAATAAAATGATGACTTATAAGAATTAGGGTCTTTTACCTACTCTTTTAGTAATACTTCCCTAGTTATTTTACCGTTTTGTAAAAAAATGAAAAGGGCCCGACATGCTAAAAATTTAGTCCCCTTTTATTTTTTCAGTTCTCCCTCACAAATAGGAAAGTTGCATAAGATTAGGAAGAAAAGGGATTTATTTTTGAAATCTGGTTAATGGGTTCATTTAGTTTAAATCTTTGAAGAATGTAGAAGTAGGTTAGTTTTATTTTCCACAAAATGCTACTACATAAGTGCCCTTGAGGGCTATGTATAGTTTTAAAAAATATCTTTTCTTTAGGATTTCCATAATTTTGGTTATTACTACACAAATTTCTCCAAATATCTGAAGCATTTTGCACCATAGGTGGTAAGTACAGAATTAGGAACTTCACTTTGAAGAAATTTGGAATGTGCATTTTTTTTACTCTTGTAGCAGGGTTCATCAATCCATCAGAAGAATATTGTGCACTGGTCTGTGAAATCAGCGATCTTTGGATTTGGTCCCCTGTGAGTGGCCAAGACTATAAACCCTTTTACAATGGTTGGCCTTCTGACCCTTTCTTTCAAATGGAAAGCTCTTTTCCTATCACATGATGGCCCCACGAGACACATTGTGATTTTGTGCATCTCTACAAGTGAAAACCTTACTTCACCGATTTTCTTTTGATGGCCCGACATGTGTTGACACGACAGAAAAATGAGGTCATATAATACAAGGGCTTCTCGACTCTTCGATGATGTGCCATGTATGATGGGTGTCCAAGCTCTAACTCTGATATTTTTTATTGGATGTCTTTGAGTCTGCGAAGAGGGACTATGCGGAATTCAAGGTTGCCATGATCTGATATGAAAAACATGACACAACCCACATGTCTAGCATGCTGACAATTTTAGGAAGATCAATAACTAACAAGCTTTCTAGCGCATAAGTGGTCAGGCGTTGTCATTCCAAATCAGATCTTTTTGAAAGGAGGTGGAATGAAGATCTTATCCTCCTTGTAGAAGGATATAAAAGCTAGAGACAAAGGATGATTTTAAGAGGATTATTTTTGGAAAAGAATATGATCTAATTAGATTCTATTTCTCTTCCAAGTTCTCAAAACTCAAATGTATTAGCTTTGGAGAGAGATTGAATCTATGTATGGGTATGTGTAGGATCATGACGGGCCAAAAAATGGTGATGTGAATAAAACGGTCTTCTCCATTTGTCTAAAAACGCGAAAAATCCATGTTAACTTTTTGCTTGGTTTAGATGTCAGTACATATGGCCATGGCAAAAACCAAACCAAATCAAATATCTGATATTAATAAAATATTATATTAAAATATACATATATATATATATTATATTATATATGATATTATATAAAATATAATATACTATATATTATTCAGATAATATATTATATATTATATAGTAAATAATATATATAAAATATTATATATTATATTATATTATATATAACATATTTAATTATATATAATATATTATATATTGTATATAAAAACACGTGGATGCATATAATATATATTAAGTTTTAGAAATTGGATAATCTGATTTATGTGGGTATTTTTATACCCACTTTGACAGCCCATGGGTCATTTTTTACCCATGGGCTGCGTGAAAGTAGTGAAATCTGATATTGGATTTGAATGGATATCCGATTTGGGTGCCATTTTTTTCGAATTTGTCGTCTAAGGTATGATTTTATTGCACTTTTGTTGTTTTTTATCAAATTTTTCGCATTTTTTTTTTTAATTTTTTTTTTGGGGGTAGAAACTAGGTTTTTTAATTTGAAATACATTGTTCTTTCAAATTTGTTGATTAAATTCATATTTTTGAATTCAATTAGGTTAAATGGGGGATAACAATGATAATCCTGAACAACCACAACCATCAAACCCTCTATTAGAAAACCCTCTATTACCAAACCCCCCCTCAATTCAAGATTTAATTGGTTAAAATTTGAACCAATTAAGGGGCATTGCAAATGTCTACAGTAGAATCCCTTGTCTAACCCCAATGTTAGATGCTCTGAATGTCATAATAAACAATGTAGAAACTATGACCGTGAAGCACAATGTCACTCTTTTGTGGTGTGATTCCATGAGGGATAGATATACGAATGGATTGACCTATGATTAGGTCAAGGAGCTTGAGATTTTGAAAGTTGATATTGCCGCATTGTTTGTCAATCCTCGCACTAGACAACCCATAGATATGAAAAAACAAAACTTTCCATCAAATGGTGTACAAACAATGATATTGTAAATAACTTTTGGGATCGTTGGTGGATGGTCTTTGATAGACCATCCAACAAAATTCTTGATGTCCCATTTTATTTCATTAAAAAAATGTATGCTGAGTTTGTTTTGGGCAAGCATGTCAACTACTTTGACATCGAGCCTTTCCAGGGTGTGGGTTTAGGTATGCCTCAAGATAGACGTGGGGCAATTTGAGTATTGGTTACATTTAGCAACAGGGGTATGTGCATAAAGATGGTGGTCAGAAAAGTGGACACCACCCAAAAAAAAACATGGAAAAATAAGCAGCACGTACGCAGTTTTAAAATTTGAAATTCTCGTGTATGTGCTTAGGTTTGTTCTTCCTGAGCCTAGACAAGATAGCACGTACGCATTGCTTTTAGGAAAATGAGCGCATATGTGCTACGCCTAGGAAAATGAGCGTGTACGCGCTGCTCATAGCAAAATGAGCACATACGCGCTAATAATCCAAATATAACTGCGTACGCAGTGCCTGGTAAAAAAAAAATTAGAAAAACTGGGTCTCATTTACTTGTGAATAGCGCATTTTTTACTTCATTTTTTTTCCATTTCCTCTCCTAAACCGCAAACGGGGTGCTATATTTGTCCTCTAGGCTATGGATCAAGGTTAGTTTTTGTTTATGTTTGTCTTTCTTTCCCGTTTGTTCAATTTGTTTTACATTTTGAATTTAATTTCATTAATTTTGATTAGGTTTTTTCATTTTTTGTTTCAAAAACCAAATTCTTCTAATCCAGAACAAGAACAACCAAATACACCTCCCGAAAACCCACAAGAACAACCAAATGCACCTCTTGAAAACACACAAGAACAACCCCCAATTCCTCCTTTTGACCGCACACCCAAAACATAGGAGCAATTTAGGACAAAATACGTCTAAAATCAATAAACTAATTGTTAAATTGAAAACTTCTGAACTTGAGCATCATCAATCCCTCGCCACTAGCCTATAAACATTAGCTAGTGGTGCCATAGCTATTTCCACACAAATTACCAAATGGGGAAGCTTTAGGGATAGGTGTCGTCAATTCTATGTCAATGGGCTATAATACGATGGAGTAAAAAACAAAAATATTACTAAACAAAAAATATGTGCCCTTTTCATTGATCCCAAAACTGGTCAGTCATTACCTCTTAATGCAAAGAGGTTTCCCATACATTGGTGTACCAATGTGCAAATGAAGAATCTTTTTTGGCAGAGGTGGTGGATGGTCTTTGATGATCCACCTTGTAATAATTATGAGGTGCCATTATATTTTTTGAGAAAAGTATATTGTGAGTTTGTGCTCAATGTGCGCCCAAACTATTTTGACATGAGACAGTTCCATGGTAGAGGTGGTGGCTCTACCCAAGATAGACCTGGAGCCCATAGGCGATTACCCTTGGAGACTTTACGCCCCCTAGCACCCAAACCCAAGGTGCATCAAGTTGTCCTAGTAGAGCTGAATGAGTCGATGGAGCTACAGACTCTTTAGGCGGCCACAACATTGACTGGTGCCATCATCTAGCATGGGACGTCATTAGCACACCCTATTGTATTGGATGATGAGCCATTAGGTGGCAATAGAGAGCCCATCCAACATATGTGTGTCAGTTGCTTAGGGATATGCTTGGGGATATGCTTGGGGATAGATGATGCAGCCAATGCAGATGGATCCTCATCTCATCTGTGCACAATTTGCGGGAGTAGATGTCAGACCCACACGGTTGAGGATTTCACGCTGACAGATGAGTTGATGGACATGGTAGTTGCCCATGAGCCACAGACATAGGTGTGTTGATTTGAATTCATAGCATTTTATTTATTAGTCACTTTAAATTTGTAATTACATAAATGAATTTTTATTTATACATCAATTTAAATTGAGACAAATAATATGCATTTCACGATGCAGCAGCAGTATCCCATACTCCTCCCCCAGTTACTATAGCTGCAACTTCGATGCCTGAGGTATAAATTTTGTAACATGTTAAAATAGAATAGTACACTTTGAATTCAAAAAAATACAAGATATACTGACTATCTTTAATGCTTGGTCCAATTTTTGGTTTGTAGGTGTTGGCAGGGGACGAAATGTCCTAGATTGATGACATCACGCTCTCAGCGATCAATTTTGGCCTACAAGGCTATACGGTATCATATTTTGTACAACCCTTTTTATGTATTGTTTTGATGGAATATGCAAGTCATTTTATTTTAGATTTTTAAAATTATGTTTAATTTATTATATGTACTAATATCTCATGTTAATTTTGGTTTTTTAGGGTACCCCCTCCGCGTCTAGGGCTCGTCCTAAGAAAAAGAAATCCTCGAAGATGCCAAAACGTTGGAAGAAGGTAATTGATTAGTGTTTTTTGTCTATTTTACATGTACAGTGGCCATTGAGCTATGTGGATTTGTTGAATGCATCTGATTCACCCGTGGATCAAGAGAGGGCGGAGGTATGTATCTCTACTATATTTTCTTGTATCATGATTATATGCACGCATACATGTGAACTTGTGATATATTATAATCTTATAATTTTTTCATACAGGAAATATCCATACCTATTTCATCAATGGCGAACCCTCCTCCTTACACTGGAGAAGCATCTCAAGATCTGGTATACTTTTGTTTGATATGTAAAATTACTTGTTTTTAACCTTCAATACTTATCATTATATTAATTGTATTTAATCTTTGAAATTTTTTTGTATAGGTAATAGCGACAGTTTCTACATCGATGGTGAGCCATCCTCAGTCCATTGGAGAAGCATCTCAAGCACAGGTATTGTAGACGTCTAAAAATGGTCAACGCTTGTGGAGTCATACTTTAACATTTGCGCATTGCCTTATTTTAGGGTTCTTGCATTGCATTAACATTTCTTCTATGTTGCGCACTTGGTCTTTATCATTTGCGAGCATCAAGTCCTTCTTCTGCATTTCCTCATTTTTCTTGCTTTTGAATTAGGTCTTGTCGATAGCAATCTTCAGTCATGATTTTGGTCGATCTTATCCTATCGCATCATGGTGCATGCTCATTTATCATCATTTTTGACATCATCAATCCTAATCGATGATAGAATTAGGGTTTTGTCCTCCTGATCAATCTTGTCATTTTGCGATCAATTTGTCATCGATCGTTGTCCTTTTTCAATCATGTCAATTTGGATCAATTAGTCATTGTTCCTCGTCAATTGGCTCCTATCAATTTGATCTCTTTGTAAATATTGGTCAATTTGTCAACCAATCTCAATCGTTTATCAGCATTGGTCCTTTGTCAATCAAAATCATGATCGAATCGACATGAATTTCTTGTTGTCTTGACCTAATTCCTTGTCCTCTTATTTCTAGGATTTTATGATTTATTCATTTAATCTTGATTGTCATTTTACCTCTAGGTTAAATAATTTATTTATTTATCCTAAGTCTTCTTGTCACAATTAAATATTTATTTAATTGGCTAATTAATTCCCCCTCTTTTTGTGAATTAATTAATGAATGAAAAATTATTAATTAATTCACCTAATTTTCTAATTTCATCAATTTCTAATTTCCTAATTTCCAATTCATCATTTCTAACCTTATTTACTAATTGCTCCTAATTCCTAATTTTCTATTTCTCCTATTTTCTTCAATTTTTCTAATATTTCTCCTAATTTCATGGGAATGGCATTTCAATTTTGTCATAATTTGTCATAATTTGTCAATCAATCAATTTTGCATGTCAATTTTGTCATAATTTGTCAATCAATCAATTTTGCATGTCAATTTTGTCATAATTTGTCAATCAATCAATCTTGCATGTCAATCTTGTCATAATTTGTCATATTTGTCATCCTTGATTTGAAATTTTCTTTCAAATCTCTTCATGCTAATCTTGTCATCTCTCCAATTTGTCTATAAATTGGATGATTTTTTTTAGATCAATCAATCACACTTCTAGTATCCTTACGTTGTCATTTCATCTTGTCAATCTTGCTTTCATACTATGCTTTTGCACTTGTAGGTGAGATCCACAAACAAAGTAATTTGAAGGAGAAAGAAGAACAATGGAGGAACAATGAAGGAGATACATGCTTTGGTTTGCGTTTTTTTTTAGTATTTCATCTTCATGCCTTTATTGATTGTAATTAGGATTTCTTATCATTGCAATCTAGTTTTTGTGATTGAGCTAGTTTAATATCTATTGCTTTGATGCATCCCAAATTCCTATCTACAAGTACATCATTGTTCTCTATATTATAGCTTTTAAGTGTTTTTGATATATTTATGTTAGTACATTGTATTAATTGTACATTTAATCTACAATAGATCCCTTAGGTATGACCATAACATGGATCCATTTAAGTATGTCTTCAAGAAAACTCCTAAGAGTGACAAGGAGAGGAGAGCAAAGACATTAGCTCCTAGATCAGCCGATGAGGTAATCTACATTTCAATTGCAAAGGAATTAAAGTTAAATGCATAGTTATGTTGTTAATTGTGAGCTATTTTCTACAAAAGAATTCTAACTTGGCTTTTGAATTGTGATTTTGCAGCCATCTATAGAGCCGCGTACTGCATCGAAGAGGCTTGATTTTGATGATCCACCACAAGTTTAGGATCATATAGTGTTAGTTTTGGTCATAGACTGACCAATACATGTAGATATATTCTACATTTTTATTGTATATTGATTTGGACATGGTATATGCCACATTTTTGTAATACTTGTATTGACTTGGCAGACATGTCTATATATATATATATATATTGATATTCGATCCAATAAATATGTGTTGAGTTCATTATTTTGTATTCATTGTATTTTGTGGTTGTCCTTTTATAAATTTAAATGAATATTTGCATATGTAATCAACAATATGAATATAAACAACAAAAATATATGATATAAAACATTGCAATCTATAGGAGTTGAGAAAATACAACACCACAGGAGCCCAAATAATCTCTGCAAGCTGAAAAACCTGTTACAAGGAGAAGCAAGGAAACAAATATAGAAAAACAAATACATAGAGAATATGCTCAAAAAGAGAGAGCTCAATATTCACAAAAATATGTAATGTGATTCTTCTTACAATGAAAAGAAAGAACTCAACCTTTAATAGGTCAAGAAACCCTAAAAGGGAAAACCTAGGTTTGCACATAATAATTAATTATAAGCACCTAAATAGCTTAAGTGTAAAAGAGATAAAGGGAACTTAAATAATTAAACAAATAATGTTTAATTAATCAAGTAAATACTTGAATACTCTAACACCCCCCCTTAAGCTAGACTTAGGGAGAAGCTAAAACCTAGAACTGCTAATGAAAGCAATAAAGATGGGTCCCGACAACAAGGCCTGATCAGGTACCCAAATACAATGAAATCTCTATGAACTAGAGAAATAGAGAAAACCACATAGGAACAAAACTCTACTCCAAAAAGAGATGGAAAAGAATACCACTTAGGCATGAAGAACCTGCAAACTCTGTCGAAGAATAACTGCTGATCTGAAGAACCTCCACGAAAATAGAACATGACTAGGTAGAGAAGACTATAATCTATATGAGTGCCCTCAAATGACACTACTCGAATCAGAAGGCAAACAAGGCAAACAACTGAAATCGAAGATACAGATGGCATGAAAACACCAAAGCCTGAAGAGTTGATCAATTGAACCACAGAAGCATTAGAACCAACAGGACAAACCTCCCCATAATGCTGACAAGGGAGATGGACAGGAACATTGAAAAGAACAACCAAGAAAAACTGCATGACAAAGAACCAGGAACATTGGTGCAGGAGCACCCTTCTAAGGTCTTCCTCCTTTTGGTTTTGTTGGTGTTTTACTTCTTTAAGCAGCCATTGTAAATGTAATAAGAGCCATGAGCTCATTGGTCTTATTTAGGTCCTAGTTTAGGTCCTAAGTTCTCAAGTCTTGGTTGAGGTTTCTTGTGGAGGAGAGGGTAAGTGTGCCATTGATGATTTTGGGGTCCTTTTAGCATGGTGGTGTCCATAGGATATCCCAATGTAGGTCTAGGAGTCAAGAAAAGCAACATTGCAAAAGTTGCTCAAAAGTTGCAAAAAGTTGCATGACAACTTTTCAAAGTTGTCAAGCAACTTTTCCACCTAATAGGTCAAAAACCTTAGTTTAGCATGGAGAACCCTAATTTTGGCACACAGACTAAGGAAAGGATACTATATATTTTTAGAAACCCTAAAATGATGGGTTGGATGTTAGTTTTTGTACGGCCCAAGAAAAGAGACCTTGACTGTGGCTGTAATTTTGTTGCCAATCGACACAAATGGAGCATCAGAGAGTGATAATGGATTGTTTTGTAGACTAAACTATGTTGAGAGATTTTTTTTGTGTTTACTCTTCCATTTTGAGCAATTAGTTTTAGTGTGTTGTGCAGGTTTTGAGTCCTTTGTAAATATTTTGTAAAACACTCTTTCATTGTCCAGTTTTGGATTGTTTTGTGTCAATGGGTTGACAACTCATATCCCCATTGTGGAATCACCATGAAACCATGGGTAATAGGAGTGCAGACCCTATAAGTTACCTCAAAGCAAGCAGGTCCCTTGAAGATGCAAGGAAGCCATCCAAAGACCCACTCTTAGGCGAGATTGGACAGTGCCCGGCTAGGAAGGGTTAAGGTTGCAGAGGTCTGTGAGAGCAAGGAAGGTCAGAGGAGGATGCACCCTTTGGAGGAGTTGTAGAGGGGTGTGTGGAGAACCATTGGTGAGAAGGAGGAGCTTCCACCAATCTAGACAATGTGGTAAAAACACCAAACCATCACTGTGACCCTGGCAGGCCTAAAAACCCTCTTAAAAACCCTTAAAAACCCCAAAATTCACCTAGGGCAATGTATGGACACTTGGAGGCCCAAAACCTAGAAAATATTTGAGCTTTTTCCAATTGAACAGTAGTACTTTTGGGGAGTTTCACAATTTGGGTCATCGTTTGCAAGAGAGAGCCCTAAAAGTCCGAAATGGAGGCCTAATTGCAGTCATTCCTTGTAGCCCTATTTTGCAGGGAAGAAGCAATATGAGATCGGTAACAAATAGGAAGGTCTAAACCTCTTGGGGGAACATGAATGGATGGAAAACCATGTCTAAGACCTGTCCTATCCTTGCTAGGACCTAAGAAGGTGTAGGACAAGCCAAACCCTTATTAGCCTAAATAAGGGTTCTTTTGAATCTCATGAGTAGGTGAGACCTTAGGAGAAGTATTACAAGTTGTTGGTGGGTGGATTGGGAAAGGTTAGGGGATTCCACAAGCAAGGGAAGTCCTAGAGACCCTAGGGTATGGTTAGAACACCTGGTGATCCAAGGAAAGGATCAAAGAGCATAGACTAGGCTAGTCTATCCCATTCCCATTTCCATCAAACATCAAAGGTGTTGAGAAAAGTACATGGTGTCATGGAAGGAACACTCACTTGACACACATCATAAGGTGAATGTCATGGAAGGAACACTCACTGGACAAAGGAAGATGGCAAACAACAAGCAAACATCAACCCTCTCATGGCACTTGATCAATAGTGTATGTACAACAAGACACAAGATATGCAATATTCCAAGTAAACAATGCATGATGGCACTTTATCTCAGTGCGTTTGCATAAATACAAGCTACAATGATAATAAGACTGGAAATAGAAACGTGAACCAAAATAGAGACATCCTACTCATAGAAGAGATCCCAGGACCTGAAACAACCATGATATCCACCAGAGTGCTGAAAAGCAAAAAACTGAATAAAATATGCATGGAGTAGAATCTGTAAATAAAACTTAGATAGCTGGAAAGTACGTAGCACATGCTTTCCAAAAATATAAATTTTTTGAAAAATGGAGTTCGGATGCTCATCCTATGGCTCCCAGAGTGCAAAAACTAGACCTCACTTTGACTATAAAAAAACATAGTCAAATAGCAAAATTGGAAACAATTACCAACACCAAGAGGTCGGGCTCGGAACTAGCTTTTCGACGCCTATTTGTTTTCAAAAAAATGACTCTGTATGCCCAAGATAGGGCCAAAAAACCAAATCCCCTCTGAAAAAGGCCAAAAAAGGAGGTCTGGTGGCTCTTTGGTGGTCCGGTGGCTAGTGGGTGGCAGCCGGGATGTGGCCCAGTGGTTGGCTAGAAAAAATAAGGGGTGGGTGGGCTAGCGGGCTGCAGCAGTCTACCGGGGAGCAGGCAGCGACCAGGTCTGAGTGCGGTCGGGGAGTTGAGCGACGCGGGGAACAGGCGGCGGTTGGGGCTGAGCAGCGACCGGGAAGCTGGGCGTAGGTGGAGCGGAGGCTACCGGCGATGGGAGCTGCAAGGTTGCACAGGCAATGGCCGGTGGCAGAGGAGGATATTGGGCAGGGCGGAGGTGGTGCGCCCCTGAGCGGAGCGAAGGTGGTGCAACCGGGAGTGGCGGTAGCACAGGCCCAGAGAGGCGGCGGCGCTGGGCCGAAGGCCGGTAGGGGTTGCCGGAGCCGGTTGGGTGGTCACCGGAGTCTGCAGCCGGTGGGGCCTGTGGGGCTAGCCTGACTAGCCTGCAGGCGTCGTATGGCACCGAACAGTCAGGTTCGATGCTCTAAAAAATTTAAAACAAACTTTTCGCCTTCCTTGCGCTGTGTTTTTTTTATTTTTTTTTTGTGTTTTTTTGAAAGAAATCATGGATATTGTTTTCCTTATCTTCTCCCATATTATTGAATAGTTCTGTTAGTTGTTTACCTACCGGTATATCATATCCAAGTTCTCTTTAGCCTATACCAGGAACCTGTTTGGTTATATGTAGCATCAGACATACTAGCAGATTTCCAAATTTAAAAGTTCCTTTCTTGTCCTTCTTAATCTTGCCTAATTTGTCAATTAATTCATCCTTCAACCACTCACATACATTAATCTTTGCATTATCTATGACCATGTCATAAGCACTCTTAATGCATAAAATTGAAACTGAATTGAGTCTATTTGCATGAGTAGCTTTATATCCTAATATCATGCTGATAAATCTTACATTAGTATCTCTTACATCATTGACTCTTAAGGACCTTCTGTCGGATGTTGCACCAATTAGGTTTATATTTAGGTCATTGGAGACCTTTTTAGTCTTGTTTGGCCTTTTACCGGTGGTTGGTAACCCTGTGACAGCTTTCACAGCTTCCTTGGTGATTTTGTGAATTGCATCTAACTAGAAAAATTCACCATGTACCCTGCTTAAGACTATCCTAATCACATGCTTGGGGAATTCAGGAATGCTAAGGATCTCTGTAAATCCTAGGGTTTCAATGATCTTATGTTCATCTTTTACATTACCAGATTCATCACATATGATAGATTCAAACATGGTTTTAATCTCTTCATCTCCTAGTTCCTCAATGTTGCAATGAATGTAAATTCTAGGATCTTCAACATAAACAACTCCCTTAGGAATTTGAGAAAAAGAACCTAAAGTATCATCTTTCTTTGCTACTTCGGGAACTAATTGAAATACAAGCCTAGGTCTTTTTATAACTTCAACAACAGTAGGGTTTGCTATATATTCAAGTGCAGAGGTGGATGCCATGATAAAATACCTTTTACTGCCTTTAGGATGGATGATTGCTTGAAGTGTTCTTGCCTCTTTCTCGAAAATGCCATAGCTCGAAATCTTCGCGCTCTTCATAGGTTTAAAATCTAGGTGAAATTAAATGGAGCCAAATCCGCAAATTTATAGTGTCTTTTTGCCATCTACCACATTAAATGTATGCCAGTTAAGTAGATACTTAACATTGTCTACCGGTAATAAAGTAATTTCCAACTTCTCATCTCTAACCGAGGGAATAATAGCACATGTGTCATTAGATTGCCAAACCCTCAAGGAAACTTTCTTCAATTCGATGAAGAACTTCTTGCCGGTGGAGCACTGCTCTGTCCTATCGGTGAAGCATTGACTGGTTCTACTGGTGGAGGAGTATTCCCAATATTTAGATCAGCTTTTCTAATCCATTGTTTTGAGAATTCTTGCTTAACCTCTTCAACTTTTTCTTTACCCTTCAAGCTAAAACTTTTGTTGTCTACCGGTGATCCTTTACTTTTACAGAATTTTGCAATATGCCCAATCTTGTTATATGCATAACAAGTTACATTATTCTTCTGAATAGCTTTCCCATAACCTATGTCGGTTTGTGTTCTGCATTGATTAGATAAATGTCTAAATCTTCCACAAACATAACATCTCACATTCATTCTACAATTTTCAGAGTTGTGACCAACTTTGTTGCATTTAGAACATTGACCAGTGGGTGTGTTGATATTCTAATAATTTCTAGATCTACATTCATTTGCTCTATGACCATACTTATTACAGTTAAAGCATTTTCCATTTAATTTATAAGTATTAGGTTGTCTTACCAGTTTGTTGTGATCCTGAGTATTTGCAGTACTGGAGCTTCCACCAACTTCAAAGCCAATTCCAAAAGTGTCATCTTTAGATTTTTTATTCTTCAGCAAGGTGCCAAGTTCCTCTGAGCTTTTCTTGAATTTTTCTTTATGTTGATTTGCAATTTTTAGTTCTCTTTCTAAGACTTCTTTCCTTCTCATCAGTTCATTTGAGTCATTCTAAGTGTGCATCAGATCTATCTTCAATAAATCATTTTCATAGCTAAGTCTTGTGTTCTCATTTGTTGCATCACTTATTCTTCTGGTCAATTCTTCTTCATTCTTCTTCCTATCCTCAATTTCTTTACAAAATCTCATAGTCATATCCTGCATCTCATTCTTTGTAGTCATGTTCTCCAGTTTCAACTTGCTTATCTGATCATTAAGTGATTCCTTTTGATCATTTTCAATTTGCATTTTTTCACAAAGTTCTCTTCTCTTATTTCTTGCAATAGTAAGATTCTCTTGAAATGCCTAAATGATATCCTGAGCTGCCTTTAGATTGTCTTCTAGTTTGATATTTTTCAATTTTTCTGTATCATAGTCTGAGAGAGCTCCTTCAAGTTGCTTCATCAGATTTTCCATCTTTACCAGTGTCAAGATCTTCCTCAAGTTGTTAGGCTTTTGAAAATAGAGGACCAAGATCTGATACCAATTGTTAGGATTCCCACAGATACTGAAAGGGGGGGGTGAATCAGTATCTAACCGATGAGTAGAATTTCTTATCTTAAAACATGCAGAACAAATTATAACAGTGTACCGGTATGCAAGAAATAATGCAATAAACAGAATTAAAAACATTCACATGAAAAGCACACCATGACAGAAGGACTTAACGAGGAACCCAGTGTGGGAAAAACCTTGATGGGATTTGTCACCCACAATATCCACTTACTGGCCAATAAGAGAATATTACTTACAAGAGGGGCCTACACATGCAGGAAGGACAATTGCCTAGAGCTCACTGCTCAATGGGAAGTCTCACTGACTTACAATGTGGATTTATACAAATCCAATATCTTGTACTACGTTACAATAGCATCTATAATGCTTGATTCAGTACCGGTTGTTGCTCTGCTTCTTACATAAACCCTTTAACCTATATTTCATATAATAGGTCTGCCTTAATATTTTTCCCTTTCGCTTACATCACTTTCTTAACTTACAAAATGTCTACAATGATCTTTCTTATATATAAGAGTCAATTTACAACATGCCAAGTCGGCTTACAAAGTTTTTACAATAATAAACAAAATATAATATAATAAAATCTTGTCGGCCTTTGTGCCGGTATACTTCCTTTCTTTGTGCCGGTGTTGGTGTCCTGAGTGTCGGTGTAGAGTCTGATCATTGATGTCAGTGAACTATCTTGCTAGTGTAATATCTTGTTGGTGCTATAGGATTGTAAGGTTGCCATCAATGACAAAACCTTCAATCACCTACAATGTCTCATTGGAGTGTGCATATGCCAACAATCTCCCCCTTTGGCATTGATGGCAACACTCATGAGAAATTTCAAAAGTGTATCCAAAAATGTGAAGTCCAAAAAATGTTACCAAAAATGTGTGTGCTCCCCTTGAGCATATGATTCCTATGGTGTTGAATTTTCTCATCCCACTACTCCCCCTTTGGCATCAATGACAAAGGTTGTCAAGATGTCAGTAGAGTTTGTAGTTTCAACCTTGTAACTGGGTAGTTACAATTTGAAATAGATCCACCAAAATCAAGTTTATACTCTCCTTTTACTATTTCTTATTGTTGTCTCTATTCTTTTAACTATACCGGTGAGATGCTGCAAATGCTCTGCCGGTGTTTTATGTCCCTGTATCAGTGCCTCAGATATTTCCTTCCGTAATTATGCTAGATAGTCCAATCTTGGACTCAATTTTAATCTCAGATGCTTTGCCTTATTCACTATGCTCTCCTTTTCTCTTTCCAATTTAAGTAATTCTTCCTCAAAATTTGTTATCTTTTGTTCAAAACCTGATAATGTATCAGGTGTGTTAACAAAATTATCTGCAAGTTTATTAATTTCATCATGTACCTTGCTCATCTTCTTATCTATATCTACAGTCAAAAAGTTTGTCTTACAGGTGTCTTTGTACAAAGTTTCATACTCTTTCAATAAGTTACACAGTTCCAGTAGAAGTATGTCAAAATCTCTGGTACACTTCTTTATCTGCTCATCAAAGAATCTTTGCTTTTCAATTTCCAATTTGTCCTTCAATGTCTCTTCCTTTAATTTCTCAATGTTTTCTGTGATATATTTACACAAGGTATCAAGTTGTCCTAAAGAATCTTCATTGTCTATATTACAGTTAGGAGCAATTACCTTCAAAATTGGTATTGTGTCATCTATTGCCTTATAAGCTTGTGAGCTACAATCAGTTATCTTTTTAATTGAATCTAATAGTACTTCAGTCACATTAGTTTATTTGTAGCCTGATGATGAGAAACCTACATTCTGAGTACCGCCAGTGGAAGTAACCAAGCTTGTATTGACCTCTGGTAGGTCTGTTTGTGTTTGCATTTCCTTAAGCAATGGTTTTTCTATTTCTCCAGTTGTCGATGGCACTACTTCCTTATGAACCTATTCTCGTTTATGTTGTTGTTCCTGTTCAGGAGCCTTTTGCTCTATTTGTTTCTTTGTTTGTTGCATTGTCTCAGTTTGAGTCTGAGTTTCTACCTGTTGCTCTTTATCATCTACCGGTTTCTCCTGTGTATTATCAGTTTGCTCAGCTAACGGTGGCTCACTAGCCATTTCAGTCTTATCAGCTATATCTTTGTCTACCACAATGTTGATCTTTTGAGTATCAACATCCACTGTATATAAGACTTCAGGATTAGGATTGGCATCCTCTATATCCATACTTTCAACTGTAGGTTGATCTTTTGTAGCTGTTGTTACCGGTGGAGTAATCAAAGGAGGTGGGGGTAAGTTGTCTTTAACCTTGATACTGGGTGGTCCACCAACTTTACCTTTACCCTTGTCTCTCTCTTTCTTATATACCTTTATAGGTTTGTGGCTCATGTATTCTTCTTGATTTTGTTTTTCCACTAGGAAAATGTCCCATGCATTTTATGTCTCCTTAGTCACCTCATTAACTCTTCCAACCATTAAAGCAATGTGCTGGTGTGCAGTAGAAAATACTAACCAGTTGGCTTCAGCAATTAAGTCATCAATTTCTTTGGGTGAATTCACCGGGTATACAGCAAGTAGCTTAACTATCTTTATTTTCTTGTCAAGTTCTACTACTGCTTGTCTCCTTGCTTCCAGTCTCCTAAATAGTTCATCTGGTACTTCATCTACTACTTCCATCAAAAATTTCTTATACATATCCATATGCAATATAACATTATTTTCTACTTGTTCATTTTCATCAGCTGTCAGAGTGTCATATAGTTTCTCTATATTCTTCAATTTCCCTTCCTCTGTAATTTCATTCAATAGTATGTCAAGAGGGGCCAAGTCCTTGTTTGTCCTCTTCTTCTTCTTGGGTGTCAATTTCTTCTTCTTTGGTGTAGCCTTTCTTACCAGAGATCTCACTGCTTGTTGTTTTTGTCTTGTCCTCCTAGGTGAGGGTGTGGTTGCCGGTAAGGGATCTCTTTTCCTTACAACTGCCTCAACCTTTTTCACTCTTTTCTTAGATTGTATTTGGCTTTCAATAGTTTCTGCACTACCAAATACTTTTTCCTTAGGTTCTTTAGGGGCTTCCAGAAGTGCTTTAGCATAAGTTTCAATTATATGATCATCTATTTCATAGCCCATCTATGTTACCCAAACTATCCTAGGGATGGTTGCTTCCATCCAGATCTCATCCTTCTTGATTACAAATCATATTTCATCCTTATATTTGTCAACAATCTTTTGTGATAATCTGATTCTTTTCTTCATTTTGGCCTTAAGTGCTCGAAAGAAATCATGGATAGTGTTTTCCTTATCTTCTCCCATATTATTGAATAGTTCTGTTAGTTGTTTACCTATCGGTATATCATATCCAAGTTCTTTGTAGCCTATACTAGGAACCTGTTTGGTTATATGTAGCATCAGACATACTAGCAGATTTCCAAATTTAAAATTTCCTTTCTTGTCCTTCTTAATCTTGCCTAAGTTGTTAATTAATTCGTCCTTCAACCACTCACATACATCAATCTTTGCATTATCTATGACCATGTCATAAGCACTCTTAATGCATAAACTTGAAACTGAATTGAGTCTATTTGAGAGTCATCCATTGCATCCATTCAGAGAATAGGCGATGCATGGGGGAGGAAGGCGGTCGGATATTGACTCCTAGTGGCGCATATCCCCGAATCCGAGGACCCCCTTCATATAGTTAATAGTTATAGTCCCCGCCCGATCAGAATACATCTTGATTGGATCAGATCAGATACTTGAGATGAGACCATATTGTACGATAGGGTGTGTAGTCGTATCACGTATAGAATAGAGATGGGCACCTCAGCCTCTAGATAGATCTATAGATCGATATCTAATCTCAAGTGCCCATACTCACTTCGCTAACTAGAATCGGATAGTAGAGGCTGGCATACTTTACTTCCCTACCCAACCTACCTACCCACAAGGCCCTACTATTCTAAAATGCAAGCCCTACTATTCTAAAGGGTCGGGTGAAGCCCAGGTACGCACTCTTCTAATAAGAAATCGAGGGCAACTCAAGTATAATAGGTCAATCCCTATTGACCAATAGGGAGAGAGATCAGTCCTCAAAATGGGATGGTGATGCCAATCACCTTTTGGCACAATTCGTGGTAATTTGACCCCTACTATTCAGCATTTGAACCCTATTCTTCATCATTTTTCTTATAAAGATGTTACATATAGTCTAGTAGGGGGGAGAGCCCTCCTATTCTCTAGTAGGGCCCTTCCCTCTCCCCCCTCTCTATAATGGGTTGGAGGGGGAGGAGGCCTATCTATAGCCCCTACTATATAAGGGGACTATTCTATGGCTATGAACTCAGAAAGTAAGGGCCTTGAGGTACTCAATCAATACAATAGGAGAGTGGCTTTGGTTTGTTAATCGCGGGCATGGAGAGGGGACCCGCAACTACATGAGTAGCTTTATATCCTAATATCATGCTGATAAATCTTATATTAGTATTGTAGACACCCAAAATTGTCATGTCTAATTAAATAAATATTTTATTTATTTAATTACTTTAACCTAATTCTTCTATTAATATTTATTTATTTAATTAATTCATTTATACTCTTCTAGCCTTATTTCTCATTTAAATAAATACATTTATTTATTTAAATTATCCTTTTCCTAAATTATATAAATATCTTATTTATTTAATTGATCCCACTTCTTCTATTAATTAAATAAATCTTTATTTATTTAATTAATTCATTAACCTTTTCTACCCATGACACATGTCATTTATCTCTTAATTCATACACTACCTACCCCTTTCATTATTTTATTATTTCTTTTACCTACCCTCTAATCATAGCTGACCTCCTTTTACACCTCTCAATCTTATCCCTCCATTTCATATTGTGTCTTCTATATAAGAAGATGCCTCCTTCATTGTCAAACCCTAATGACTAATGACTGATTTTGGAGTACTTGGCTACACTACGATCCTACTTGCAACCACATTCCATTCTTTGTTGAGCTCTTGTGCACATAAAATCTGAGAGCAAATATATCAAGCAAGATCAATGGAGATAGGAAGAATGGAGATCCAAACCCTATTGGACATGTGATGGTATAATCTTTGTGATTTCATTTGATTTGCATTGTCTTAGGTAATCTTCATATGTTATGGTGGATCTTTGTTGTTGTTAGGCTAGGGTTTTGTGGTTGAATTCATTTAGCCTTTCAATATCCTTATTATTGTTATCCATTTTCACCATATGCAAGTATCTTTTACATCATTGACTCTTAAGGACCTTCTGTCGGATGTTGCACTAGTTAGGTTTATAAGTAGGTCATTGGAGACCTTTTTAGTCTTGTCTGGTCTTTTACTGGTGGTCGGTAACCCTGTGACAGCTTTCACAGCTTCCTTGGTGATTTTGTGAATTGCATCTAACTAGAAAAATTCACCATGTACCCTGCTTAAGACTATCCTAATCACATCCTTGGGGAATTCAAGAATGCTAAGGATCTCTGTAAATACTAGGGTTTCAATGATCTTATGCTCATCTTTTACATTACCAAATTCATCACATATGACAGATTTAAACATGGTTTTAATCTCTTCATCTCCTAGTTCCTCAATGTTGCAATGAATGGAAATTCTGGGATCTTCAGCATAAACAACTCCCTTAGGAATTTGAGAAAAAGAACCTAAAGTATCATCTTTCTTTCCTACTTCAGGAACAAATTGAAATATGAGCCTAGATCTTTTTATAACTTCAACAACAGTAGGGTTTTCTATATATTCAAGTGCAGAGGTGGATGCCATGATAAAATACCTTTTATTGCCTTTAGGATGGATGGTTGCTTGAAGTGTTCTTGCCTCTTTCTCAAAAATGCCTTAGCTCAGAATCTTCGTGCTCTTCGTAGGTTTGAAATCTCGGTGAAATGAAATGGAGCCAAAAACTCAAATTTATAGTGTCTTTTTTCCATCTACCACATTAAACGTATGTCGGTTAAGTAGTTACTTAACATTGTCTGCCAGTAATAAAGTAATTTCCAACTTCTCATCTCTAATAGAGGGAATAATAGCACATGTGTCATTAGATTGCCAAACCCTCAAGGAAACTTTCTTCAATTCAATGAAGAACTTCCTACCAATGGAGCACTGCTCTGTCCTGTCGGTGAAGCATTGACTGGTTCTACCAGTGGGGGAGTATTCTCAATATTTAGATCAGCTTTTCTAATCCATTGTTTTGAGAATTCTTGCTTAACCTCTTCAACTTTTTCTTTACCCTTCAAGGAAGAACTTTTGTTGTCTGTCGGTGATCCTTTACTTCTACAGAATTTTGCAATATGCCCAATCTTGTTACATGCATAACAAGTTACATTATTCTTCTGAATAGCTTTCCCATAACCTATGCCGGTTGGTGTTCTGCATTGATTAGATAAATGTACAAATCTTCCACAAACATAACATCTCACATTCATTCTACAATTTTCAAAGTTGTGACCAACTTTGTTGCATTTAGAACATTGACCGATGCGTGTGTTGATATTCTGATAATTTCTAGATCTACATTCATTTGCTCTATGACCATACTTATTACAGTTAAAGCATTTTCCATTGAATTTATAAGTATTAGGTTGTCTTACCGGTTTGTTGTGATCCTGAGTATTTGCAGTACTGGAGCTTTCACCAACTTCAAAGCCAATTCTAGAAGTGTCACCTTTAGGTTTTTGATTCTTCAGCAAGGTGCCAAGTTCCTCTGAGCTTTTCTTGAATTTTTCTTTATGTTGATTTACAGTTTCTAGTTCTCTTTCTAAGACTTCTTTATGTCTCATCAGTTCATTTGATTCATTCTGAGTGTGCATCAGATATGTCTTCAATAAATCATTTTCATAGCTAAGTCTTGTGTTCTCATTTGCTGCATCACTTAGTCTTCTGGTCAATTCTTCTTCATTCTTCTTCCTATCCTCAATTTTTTTACAAAATCTAATAGTCATATCCTACATCTCATTCTTTATTGTCATGTTCTCCAGTTTGAGCTTACTTATCTGATCATTAAGTGATTCCTTTTCATCATTTTTAGTTTGCATTTTTTCACAAAGTTCTCTTCTCTTATTTCTTGCAACAGTAAGATTCTCTTGAAATGCCTGAATGATATCCTGAGCTGCCTTTGGATCATCTTCTAGTTTGATATTTTTCAATTTTTCTATATCATAGTCTGAGAGAGCTCCTTCAAGTTGCTTCATCAGATTTTCAATCTTTACCGGTGTCAAGATCTTCCTCAAGTTGTTAGGCTTCTGAAAATAGAGGACCAAGCTCTGATACCAATTGTTAGGATTCCCACAGATACTAAGAGGGGGGGGTGAATCAGTATATAACTGGTGAGTAGAATTTCTTATCTTAAAACATGCAGAACAAATTATAACAGTGTACCGGTATGCAATAAATAATGCAATAAATAGAATTAAAAACATGCACATGAAAAGCACACCATGACACAAGCATTTAATGAGGAAACCCGGTGTGGGAAAAACTTCGGTGGGATTTGTGACCCACAATATCCACTTACTGGCCAATAAGCGAATATTACTTACAAGAGGGGCCTGCACATGCAAGAAGGCCAATTGCCTAGAGCTCACTGCTCAATGGGAAGTCTCACTGACTTACAATGTGGATTTATACAAATCCAACATCTTGTACTACTTTACAATAGCATCTATAATGCCTGATTCAGTACCAGTTGCTGCTCTGCTTCTTACATAAACCCTTTAACCTATATTTCGCATAATAGGTCTACCTTAATATTTTTCCCTTTCGCTTACATCACTTTCTTAACTTACAAAATGTCTACAATGATCTCTCTTATATATAAGAGTCATTTTACAACATGCCAAATCAGCTTACAAAGTTTTTACAATAATAAACAAAATATAATATAATAAAATCATGTCGGCCTTTGTGCTGGTATACTTCGTTTCTTTGTGCCGGTGCTGGTGTCCTAAGTGCTAGTGTAGAGTCTGATCGTTGATGTCGGTGAACTATCTTGCCGGTGTAATGCCTTTCTAGTGTAATGCCTTGCCGGTGCCATAGGATTGTAAGGTTGCCATCAATGACAAAACCTTCAATCACCTACAATGTCTCATTGGAGTGTGCATGTGCTAACAGAATTAACCCTACAAAACTCCTTGTATTCAGTTCATTATTATGTATTCATTGTATTTGGTGGCTTCCCTTTTATAAATTTAAATGAATATTTGCATATGTAATCAACAATATGAATATAAACAACAAAAATCGACAATATGAATATAAAAAAGAATGTGTGTTTGGTGCGAGAGCACGCTCAGGCTCGTAATGGTCAAATTTTGTTCGTCGTGTGCATAAATTGACATCACGAGCGCATCCAAGTGGGTAGATTTACACTAGGCATGCCCCTGTCATGCATCCCAAAGCGTGAGAATGTCGAGAGTCATACCGTACCGGTGTGATCTCTCAAGTGCCCTAAGTCCAATAAATTGTCAAAATTTGACAGACTTTTTCTTCAAATCCAAGATGCATATGGTCGATCCGTTTGAACTCGTGGGGTCACGTGAGGCTCCTCTACAATGGTATGTCTCAGTTTTTGAGGAGTCAGAGCCATTTTCAATTGGTAGCATTTTTTGCCTGCTGCAAAAATTGTCAGTTGCATGCAATGCAAAGTTGCCAGATTGGCTACAATTGCTTCAGTTCGTCATGTGCACAAACTAACATTGTGAGCACATCTAGGTGGGAAGGTTTACGCTAGGCATGCCCCTGTCATGCATCCCAAATCATCAGAACATCAAAAGTCATACCCTATCAGTGAAATGTCTCAAGTGCCCTGAGTCTAAAAAATTGTCAAAATTTGACAAACTTTTTCTTCAAATCCAGGACACATATGGTTGATCCGTTTGAACCCATGGGGTCACATGAGGCTCCTCTATAATGGCCCATCTCAGTTTTTGAAGAGTCAGAGCCATTCTCAATTAGTAGCATTTTTTGCCTGCTGCAAAAAATGTTAGTTGCATGCAATGCAAAATTGTTAGATTGGCTAGAATTGATTCAGTTCATCGTGTGCACAAACTAATGTTGTTAGCGCATCTAGGTGGGCAGTTTTACACTCGGCATGCCTTTGTTGTGCATCCCAAAGCATCGGAACATCGAGAGTCATACCGTACCAATGCAATCTCTCAAGTGTCCTGATTCCAAAAAATTATCAAAATTTGGCAAACTTTTTCTTCAAATCCAAGACACATATGGTTGATTCATTTAAACCTATGGGGTCGCATGAGGCTCCTCTACAATGGTCTGTCTTAGTTTTTGACGAGTTCGAGCCATTTTCAATTGGTAGCATTTTTCACCTACTGCAAAAATCGTCAGTTGCATGCAATGCAAAGTTGCAAGATTGGCTAGAATTGATTCAGTTCATCGTGTGTACAAACCGACATCACGAGAATGTCTAGGTGGGTAGTTTTACACTAGGCATGCCCCTGCCATGCATCCCAAAGTGACGGAACGTCGAGAGTCATGTCGTACCGGTGCGATCTCTCAAGTGCCCTAAGTCCAAAAAATTGTCAAAATTTGACAGACTTTTTCTTCAAATCCAGGACACATATGGTCAATCCATTTGAACCCATGGGGTCGCGTTAGGGTCCTCTACAATTTTCTATCCTAGTTTTTTATGAGTCGGAGCCATTTTCAATTAGTAGAATTTTTTCACCTACTGCAAAAATCGTCAGTTGCATGCAATGCAAAGTTGCCAGATTGGCTAGAATTGATTTGGTTCGTCATGTGCACAAATTGGCATTACGAGCGCGTCTGGGTGGGCAGGTTTATGCTAGGCATGCCCCTGTCATGCATCCCAAAGCATCGGAACGTCGAGAGTCATACCGTACTGATGCAATGTAGAAGTTGCTTGACAACATTTTTGACAATTTTTTTGACAACAATGACAATTTTTGCTCAAATTGTATCTAGTCTCAATCTATGACCCCTATGACCCGATAATGACTCAAATAATTCTCCATGATTCTGCAAGAATCAAGAATGCTCATGATTGACCAGGGATACATCACATATACTCAAAACATAGTCATAAAACATTGACACACAAAATAGTCACAAAACATTGTCACATATTATTCAAAAATTTGCCTCTAAATATGGTCAAATCAGCTCTTGGTTATTTTATTATACAAAAAAATGTCTTACAAATCATCTCATGGGCTTTTATACAAAATTTGGCATTACAATATGTATGATTCAACTCATCGCCATTTTAATATACAAATCATCTCATGGGCTTTTATACAAAATTTGTCATTACAATATGTGCGATTCAGCTCATCACAATTTTAATATACAAAATTTGGCATGTACATATATACAAATTAGCTCATTGTCATTTAAATATACAAAATTATGCCCCTAAACTTGTAAAAATCAGCTCATGGGCCTTTATATATACAAAAAATGAATATAGAACAATTCATCAACGATTTATACAAAATTCTCAAAATCTTTCTACTCTGAACCATAGAACGAATCAAATGAGCCTTCAGGATCGGCTCTAACCCGTATTGTGTCAAGTCTTTCCTTTTGAGCCTCTCATTGTTCCATCATTCCTCACTTGTTCTTTCCCATGGTTGATATCAGTTGTCTTAAATAGAATCATATTACATATATATGTAAACAAAAGTTCATAAACAAACAAATAACCATAAATATGCATCTTATCACTATTTTTTGGAATCAAACTATTAAACAATCACAATACTATTGACAAAAACTAATAAGAACAACAATTCAATCATTTTAAATCATGCAAAAAAAAAAAATTCACTTACTTCTATGTATAAAACAATGATAGAAGTGCAGACACAGTTTCAATGGGGCCTTCAACGACTTCAAAAACTTCTTTTGAGGTCGTTGAGGCTCTTGGGCAAATAAAACTATATCTATAAAGCGTGTATGTGCTACATTAATAACCGCGTACGCATTGTTAGTCCATAAAATGTTGACAAGCCCAATGATATTCTTTTTTCCCATTCTAGACTAATAAGTAGTGCGTACGTGCTCCTAAGCCTAAAAAAGGTTATCGTAGGGTAACAAATAATGGGATCAGTACCTCGTACGCGCTTACAAGTAATAAGTACCGCGTACACGCTCCTTTGCCTTAAAAAAAGTTATGGCAGGGCAGTGAAGTAATAGTTTCAGTACCCTGTACGCTCTATTGGTAGTAGAAAAGATGTGAATGAAAAGGGAGATAGAGAGAAAGAGAGGGGAGGGCGGGCGGAAGGGAAGGAGGGAGTGAGAGAAGAAGGGGTATGGAGGAAGGGAGAGGGAGAGTAGGGGGGATGGAGGGAGAGGATAGGGGAGAGGGAGAGGGAGAGAGGGGGGAGGGAGAGGGAGGGAGAGGGAGAGAGAGAGAGAGGGAGGGAAGGAGCGAGAGAGAGAGAGGGGGGACAGAAGGTAGAGAGAGGGATAGAGATAGAGGGAGGGAGAGAGGGAGAGAAGAGGGGGGGAAGGAGGGAGAGGGAGAGAGAGTGAGAGGGGAAGAGAGAGGGAAGGAGGGAGAGGGAGAGAGAGGGGGAGAGAGAGAGAGAGAGAGAGAGAGAGAGGGGGGGAGGGAAGGTAGAGAGAGGGAGAGAGGTAGAGGGAGGGAGAGAGGGAGATAAGAGTGGGGAGGGTGGGAGAGAAGAAGGGGTATGGAGGAAGGGAGAGGGATAGTAGGGGGGAGGGAGGGAGAGGAGAGGGGAGAGGGAGAGAGAGAGGGGGGACAATACGACCTCTAATGACACCTAAGGGGTCATATGGTGGGCTAACAAAATGATATATTAAATTTAAAGTTATCAATAGAACATCATACAATGAGACTCCAAGTGAACAAACAACGAGGCTTCGCTAAAAAGCAAGTGTAAGAGCTTGACCTAACCCTAAGAGTACTTCCTAAGTTCTAAAACATATGATGCTATTAAAGTTGCAAGGTTATAAGACTGATCTCAATTGTGACTATAGGAATTACACACTTGATTTCTTTCATGGGTATGTATTGTTCCAAGCTGTTTGACAAGTGATGATCATCATATACTACCACTGCCATGCATACAACAAAATTTAATTTCTTTAGGTGACAGGCGTTGTGTAACAACATGGGAACTCTCGCATACCCACCACTATCATTCTACAAGACATAATTTGTGTTACTCTCCCTCTTTCTCTTCCTATCTATTGTTTCCTTCTGAAAAACATATTGCAAGTACTCTGACTCGTCATGTTGCTTTGTTGACAATATTTTCCATATCTGCTCTGCTCATTAAAAACACATTCAAGAAGAATATTGTTGCAGGTTTCTTTGTTTGTCACGATAATACACCTGTGGCTCAATTTCAAACCCTATTCCTCCTATTCAATATACACACACAAATCCATCAGTCATCGAGACTCCAAGAAAACAAACAATGAGGCTTCACTAAAAAGCAAGTGTAAGAGCTTGACCTAACCCTAAGAGTAGTGCCTAAGTTCTAAAACATATGATGTTATTAAATTTGCAAGGTTATAAGACTGATCTTGATTGTGACTATAGCAATTACACACTTGATTTCTTTCATGTGTATGTACTATTCCAAGCTATTTGACAAGTGATGATCATCATATACTACCACTACCATGCATACAACAAACTTTAATTTCTTTAGGTGACAGGCATTGTGTAATAACATGGGAACTCTCGCATACCCACCACTATCATTCTATAGGACATCATCTGTGTTACTCTCCCTCTTTCTCTTCCTACCTATTGTTTCCTTCTGAAAAACATATTGTAGGTACTCTAACTCATCATGTTGCTTTGCTGACAATATTTTCCACATCTGCTCTGCTCATTAAAAACACATTCAAGAAGAATATTGCTGCAGCTTTCCTTTTGTGTCGGGGTAATGCACTCGTGGTTCAATTTCAAACCCTATTCCTCATATTCAATATACACACACAAATCCATAAATCATCGAGACTCTAAGAGAACAAACAATGAGGCTTCACTAAAAACCAAGTGTAAGAGCTTGACCTAACCCTAGCAGTACTGCCTAAGTTCTAAAACATATGATACTATTAAATTTGCAAGGTTATAAGACTGGTCTCAATTGTGACTATAGGAATTACACACTTGATTGTAGGTCCTGGGGACAACTGAGAGGGGGGGGTGAATCAGTTGTCTAGTAAATTCAAACCAAAATCTTATTAACCAGCTTAATGCTTAGTACCGGTAAGACAGTTAAGTATGTCGGTAAACAGTGTTAATAGAAAATTGCTATACCGGTAAGAATTAATGCATGAAACATAAGCACAAAGTCATCCACAACACATGACACAAATATTTGTACGTGGAAACCCTGTAAGGGGAAAAACCATGGTGGGAAACCTTACCCATAATCAAATGATACTACTGCAGATAGTAAGTGTACAAAGAGGGGTCTGCACATGTAGAAAGGCCAACAGCCTAGAGCTCACTGCTCAAACACAAATGGGAGTCACACTGACTACAGTTGGATGGTTAAATCCAATGAGAATGTACTACACAAAATAGCATCTTCATATGCTGGATTCAGTACCGGTGTAATGCTGATATGCTTCTACAAAAACCTAACTTCACCTTCAAATGATGTCTTCATGTATATCTCTGCTTGATCTTGCATATATCCTTCCTTAAATCTTTTTCGCATTACACACTTGATCTTACAAATAAGATCTTACATTTATACCATACCCTAAGACCAATTTTAGTAGGTCGGCTCTACAAGATATTACAATAAAACATTTTACAAATAATACAATATCCGATGCAATAACTGATTGAACATGTCAGCTTAATGCATTTACAACAATAATAAATCATTTCCATAGCGTGTCATGCTAATCTGGAAAGGATAAACCTGTCGGTGTAACCCTAGATAACCTGGACCTATTTGCCAGTAAAAGCAAATATGCAAATAAGAATATACCAATGATTATTACTTCAAAGAAAAGTGTCCACATGATGTCTTCGACATTACCAAGTGTCTTCCATGTCATTGCAGGTACCGGTGAACATTATATCCTGTCGGTTAACCATGTACCGGTGACTGTTTGAAAAGTTTACTGATTGTCGGTGAATGTTGCTGGATCTCCAAAGTAAATGTATTTAGCAGGTGTTGACATCAATGACAAAACCATACCAAAATACCAACAATCTCCCCCTTTGGAATTGATGGCAACACAAGATGGAAAAACCATCAAAGTGCCAAAATAAAAATGCCAAGTACAAAAACCAATTCTCCCCCTTGGAGTAATATGTGTTTATTCAAAGATTTATTTTCAATACCAATCTCTCCTTAAAAAGATAATGCATTTTTCCATATATCTTTCCCTAATGTTTTTCCATATATCTCTCCCCCTTTGACATCAAATGCCAAAGTCACAAAAAGGTCAAGTTCATACAAAATACCAACCAATTCAATATAGCAACTACTCCCCCTTAGAAGTAGCTTCCTCATCAAATACCAGAATAAAAGATTTGTCCATTTATTTTTGTCGGTTGATGACAATCATCAACTGTCTAAGTCTCTACCAGTGGAGGTAAGACTCCGAGCTGATCTCTGAGATACTCAAAAGTTTCCTTAGGCAAAGGTTTTATAAAAATATCTGCAAGTTGTTCTTTAGTATTCACATAAACCAGTTTTATTTCCTTTTCTTCAACTTTTTCCCTTAGAAAATTCAGTTTGATAGAAACATGTTTTGTTTTAGAATGTAATACTAGATTCTTAGATATATCAATTGCTACAGTGTTATCACAATATATAGTAATAGGTTCCTTGCATTTTACCTTTATGTCTTTCAACATTTGCTTAAGCCAGAGTAACTGTGTACAGTTTGTTGCTGCTGCAACATATTCTGATTCTGCTGTTGATAAAGATGTACAACTCTGTTTCTTACTTAACCAAGAAACTAATCTCTTTCCAAGAAAGAATGCTCCTCCAATGGTGCTTTTTCTATCATCCACATCTCCTGCCCAATTTGCATCTGTGTATGCATATAGATCAAAATTTTCATCTTTAGGATACCATAATCCAAGATTTGTTGTGCCTTGTAAGTATCAGAAAATCCTTTTTACTGCTAATTCATGATTTTCATTGGGATTACTCTGAAATCTAGAAACTATACATACTGCATTCATAATATCAGGTCTGGTTTGTGTCAAATACAGTAAACCTCCTATCATAGATTTGTATCTAGTTGGATTAACAGGTGTAGATTCATCCCTTTGAGATAATTTGTCATTTGTAGTCATAGGTGTGCTTACCGGTTTAGAGTTCTCCATCCCAAATTTCTTGAGTAGCTCTTTCAATTACTTAGATTGACTCAAAAATATGCCTTTATCAGTCTGTAAAATATGCAATCCTAAAAAGAATTTTCTTTCTCCAATCATAGACATTTCAAATTCATGCTGCATTTTAAGAGAAAATTCTTTGCATAACCCATCTTCTACTCCAAAGATTATATCATCAACAAATACTTCCATAATCAAGATGTCATCATTAGTTACTTTGTAATATAAATTGCTATCTGCATTTCCTTTAGTAAAACCAATTTTTAAAAGATACTTATCCAATCTTGCATACCAGGCTCTTGGAGCTTGTTTTAGTCCATACAGAGCTTTTCTTAATCTGCAAACCATATCATTGTTATCTGTCAAAGAAAATCCATCAGGTTGTTCAATATAGACTTCCTCTTCAAGATCTCCATTCAAAAATGCACATTTAATATCCATTTGATAAACTTTGTAATCCTTGTGAGCTGCAAAGGCCAAGAATAATCTAGCTGCCTCAATTCTAGCTACCAGTGCAAAGGTTTCATTGTAATCAACTCCTTCTTTCTAAGAATATCCCTTACA
This sequence comes from Cryptomeria japonica, assembly GCF_030272615.1. Lineage (NCBI taxonomy): Eukaryota > Viridiplantae > Streptophyta > Pinopsida > Cupressales > Cupressaceae > Cryptomeria > Cryptomeria japonica. The sequence goes on from NC_081414.1 coordinate 40,330,916, forward strand.
CACTAGTCTTGCTTTATTCCTAACAACCTTACCATCTTCATTGAGTTTGTTTCTAAATACCCATTTGGTTCCAATTACATTTTTATTTTCAGGTCGGGGAACTAATGTCCAAGTATTATTTTTCTCAATTTGTCCTAATTCTTCTTCCATAGCTTTAATCCAGAATTTATCTTCACATGCCTCATTGATAGATAATGGTTCAATTTGAGAAATAAGACATACCTCTTCATTTGCCAATCTTCCTCTTGTCATGACTCCTTTAAATTTGCTTCCAATTATCTAATCTTCAGAATGATTCAGTCTTACATACTGGGGTGTCTTAGTCTGTTGTTGTTCTTCAATTACTGTGGTATCCTCTGATGATACCGGAGTAACTGGATCATCATTCTGTACCGGTGGATTTAATATTGGTTCATTTGTCATAATTTCTGTTACCGGTTCAGAGTCTATATACCTTGAAGTTCCTCTGAATTGTTCATCAATCTTTACATTTGTACTCTCAACAATTTTCTGTAATCTTTTATTAAAACATCTATAAGCTTTACTCTTAGATGAATAACCAAGAAATATTCCTTCATCACTTCTAGGATCAAACTTGTCAATATACTCATCTCTTCTAATATAACATTTTCTTCCAAAAATTTTGAAATACTTAAGAGTAGGAGTATTACCAAACCATAGTTCATGAGGGGTCTTAATAGTTTCACCTTTGATGTGAACTTTGTTGAATGTATAGACAGCAGTGCTTACCGCCTCTCTCCAGTACACATGTGGTAGATTTTCTTCTGATAACATACTTCTTGCTGCATCCGAAATAGTTTTGTTTTTCCTTTCAACAACTCCATTCTATTGTGGTGTCTGAGGTGCTAATAACTATCTTTTGATTCCATTTACTTCACAGAATATATTAAAATCTCTAGATGTGAATTCTCCTCCTTGATCTGATCTTAAACATTTAATTTTCTTACCGGTTTCATTTTCAACCATTGCTTTGAATAGTTTTAACTTCCCAAGTGCTTCTGATTTTTCTCTGAGGAAAGTAACCCAACACATTCTAGAATAATCATCAATAATTAGCATGAAATATCTATCACCTTGTAAGCTTTTAGTTCTAGCTGGACCACATAAATCAGTGTGAATTAAATCAAGAGCATTATTGGATTTTTCTGGAATACTTTTGAAACTAGCTCTAACTTGTTTTCCAAATTGACATTCCTTGCAAATTGTATTCTGAGGTTTCACAATTTTAGGTAGATCTCTAACTGCCTTAGAAGTACTGATTTTTACCATGCAATCAAAATTTACATGACATAGTCTTTTATGCCATAGCCAACTTTCATCTATATGAGCAATTAAGCATGCCTTTTCACTGTTATTCAAATGAAAGATATTGCCTCTAGTCTGATTACCGGTTGCAATTTCCAAACCAGTTCTATTCATAATTTTACATTTTCCATTTTTAAATTGTAACTGAAAACCTTTATCAACTAATTGACCAACACTTAAAAGATTATGTTTTAATCCTTTAACATAGTAGACATTGTCAGTGTTATGTTTACCATCAAGAGATATTGAACCCTTACCTTTGATTGAACAGGCTTTGTCATCTCTGAATCTTACTAAACCTCCATTGTATTCTTGAAAGTTCAAGAATTTACCTTTTTTTCCAGTCATGTGATGTGAGCATCCTGAGTCAATAATCCATTCATCCTTTGATTCCACTTTAGCTACTAGGGCTTGTTCTACCGGTTGAGAAATAGGTACTGGTTGATCTTCTGTTATAGCAACAAAGACACATCCGTTGTCTGTTGGATCCTCATCAGAATCATCAGTCACACGTTCATCAGCAATGTAACAAGATTTATCTTTGTTTTTCTTAAATCTGTATCTCTGATATTCAGGATTAGGTTTGTATGTCCTTCTAGCTTCTTCTCTTAGTCTAGCATGTCTATCAGAGCATCTTGAAGCCATATGACTAATCTTATTGCAGTTGAAACATTTAAAGGGTTCTTTACCTTCATACTTACTTCCAATTGGACCTTTTGGCATTTTTCTTGCAAATAGTGCTTCAAGTTCTTCAAGCTCTTCATTCTCCTTCCTAGTTTCTTCAAGTTCTCTTGCATAAAAGGCTCTCCAGTCTAATTTGTCAAAAGATGGAGTAGATGATGTTGATGCTTTGAAGGCCAAATCGGTTTTTATAGTAGCAACAGGACCAAATTCCTCAATTTCAAAAGTTGAAAGTTTTCCAATCAATGTATCCCTAGTTACTGATGTATTAGGCATTGTTCTCAACTCATTAATAGCAGTAACCTTCATTTTATATGCCAGTGGCAAACCTCTTAAGATTTTTGAAACAATCTCATCTTCACTCAAGGTTCCTCCACAAGATTTGATACCTAAAACAATTTCATTTACTCTTTCCATAAAAGCAGAAATTCTTTCATCTTCTTCCATTTTTAGATGTTCATACCTGACTCGAAAGCTTTCAAGTTTTGCAATTTTGACTGTGGAATCCCCTTCATTCAATGTTTCCAAATGATCCCAAATAGCTTTTGCAGTAGATCTATCTGATAACCCCATGATTTGTTGATCTGATAATGCGCTCAAAAGTGCTTCTCTTGCTTTGCAATCATTTTCTTCATCTTTAGCTAAGGTGATAGGAGTAGGCTGACCAGCTACAGCAGCAGTATAACCATCCTTAGTAACTTCCTAGATGTCTTTACCAATGCAATTCAGATGTGTCTCCATTCTGATTTTCCATATTCCATAGTTGGTTCCATCAAGTTTAGGACTATCCTTTCTGAAATAATTAGTAGACATTGGATCTCCTCAAGTTGTTAAACTTCTGCAAAAAAGAGGACTAGGCTCTGATACCAATTGTAGGTCCCGGGGACAACTGAGAGGGGGGGGGGGGGGGGGTGAATCAGTTCTCTAGTAAATTCAAACCAAAATCTTATTAACCAACTTAATGCTTAGTACCGGTAAGACAGTTAAGTATGTCGGTAAACAGTGTTAACAGAAAATTGCTATACCGGTAAGAATTAATGCATGAAACATAAGCACAAAGTCATCCACAACACATGACACAAATATTTGTACGTGGAAACCCTATAAGGGGAAAAACCATATTGGGAAACCTTACCCACAATCAGATGATACTACTGCAGATAGTAAGTGTATAAAGAGGGGTCTGCACATGCAGAAAGGCCAACAGCCTAGAGCTCACTGCTCAAACACAAATGGGAGTCACATTGACTACAGTTGGATGGTTAAATCCAATGAGAATGTACTGCACAAAATAGCATCTTCATATGCTAGATTCAGTACCGGTGTAATGCTGATATGCTTCTACAAAAACCTAACTTCACCTTCAAATGATGTCTTCATGTATATCTCTGCTTGATCTTGCATATATCCTTCCTTAAATCTTTTTTGCATTCCACACTTGATCTTACAAATAAGATCTTACATTTATACCATACCCTAAGACCAATTTTAGTAAGTCAACTCTACAAGATATTACAATAAAACATTTTACAAATAATACAATATCTGATGCAATAACCGATTGAACATGTCAACTTAATGCATTTACAACAATAACAAATCATTTCCATAGCGTGCCATGCTGATCTAGAAAAGATAAACCTATCGGTGTAACCCTAGATAACCTGGACCTATTTGTCGGTAAAATCAAATATGCAAATAAGAATATACCAATGATTATTACTTCAAAGAAAAGTGTCCACATGATGTCTTCAACATTACCAAGTGTCTTCCATGTCATTGCAAGTACCGGTGAACATTATATCCTGCAAGTTAACCATGTACCGGTGACTGTTTGAACAGTTTACTGATTGCCGGTGAATGTTGCTGGATCTCCATAGTAGGTGTATTTAGCAGGTGTTGACATCAATGACAAAACCATACCAAAATACCAACACTGATTTCTTTCATCTGTATGTACCATTCCAAGCTATTTGACAAGTGATGATCATCATATACTACCACTGCCATGCATACAACAAACTTTAATTTCTTTAGGTGACAGGCGTTGTGTAACAACATGGGAACTCTCGCATACCCACCACTATCATTCTACAAGACATCATATGTGTTATTCTCCCTCTTTCTCTTCCTACCTGTTGTTTCCTTCTGAAAAATATATTGCAGGTACTCTGACTCATCATGTTACTTTGTTGACACTATTTTCCACATCTGCTCTACTCATTAAAAACATATTCAAGAAGAATATTGCTGTATGTTTCCTTGTTTTTCACGGTAATACACCCATGGTTCAATTTCAAACCCTATTCCTCCTATTCAATATACACACACAAATCCATTAGTCAATTTTCTTAGGAGAGCATACATGATAAAAATCAAAGAGAAAGTTTCACACAAAAAATAAATTCACTTACTTCTATAGAAGTATAGACACAGTTGCAGTGGGGTATGGACAGAGGGAGGGAGAGAAGAAGAGAAAGAGTGATGGGGTATGGAGGAAGGGAGAAGGGGAGAGAGTGAGAGAGAGAGAGGGATGGGTATGGAGGAAGGGATAAGGGGAGAGAGGGAGGGATGGGGTATGGAGGAAGGGAGAAGGGGAGAGAGGGAGGGAGAGAGAGGGAGAGAGAGAGGGATAGGGTATCGAGGAAGGAGAGAGAGAGAGAGAGAGAGAGAGAGAGAGAGAGAGAGAGAGAGAGGCACCTTGTATGTGTTTGAGAGGGGGAGACAATACACTTACATGTGTATATATATGTTTAATATATTATATATATACATATATTATATATTATATGTATATAAACATATTATATATACAATATCATATTATACACATATTATATATTACATATATTATATGTATATACACATATTATATATAGAATATCATATTATACAATAGCGCGTGTGCGTTGTTTATAGTAAAAATAGTGCATATGCGTTGTTTATAGGAAAACAAGCACGTATGCGCTACTTACACCATAAGTACCCCGTACACGCTTTTTAAACCATAAGTACCCCATACGCGCTTTTGACTGTTTAGGCTTGGAAATAGGCCTGGATGACAAAGCTACGGTTTGGACATTTGATTTCCCTCCATTTCTCTCATTTTTGACGTGTTTTATTTTATCAACTTGGTTTATCAAATTTGTCATCATCAAGTTTACACTTCATCAAGTGGGTATTTCTAAAATCGCCACCATATTTTCACCCATCTTCTGATCTTTCTAACCATATAATTTTTTTTCAATTTGAACAACAATAACATATTATTATTGAATTTCTTTTACTAGTGTCTCCATAGTTCTCACAGACATAGGTGCACCATTTTTTGAATAAATTTTGATATACTTATCCAAATTTAAAAAAATTTATATATTATTGTAGTGCACTTTATTCTTTACAAAAAAAAAAATTTAAATGTATTTTCGATTTGTTTAGTGCAACTTATGCTTTGCGCACGAACAAATACCTAATTTTCAGGATGTGCTCGATTGAAAAAATCATTAAAAAAAATACTCAACAAAAAATTATAAAAAAATACACATCTTCTAGTGCTCACTCTTAACTATCTTTCTACAAAAGGATTTGTCAAAATACTAAATCTAACTATAACTTTTTTGATGCGCACGTCAGACACTATGTTATGTTTTTCAGAAAAAATCAAGGTCATTTTTTCGTGTGCGAAGGATTTGACCCCCTTAATCTTATCCAATTTTGAAAAAATTTAGTAGTTGGGAAACTAGATTCAGAGTACTACAATATTTGTTCTTTGATTATCTTCATATCTTGAGTGGATGACTTTCAAATTTTGCCTCCAAGTTCAAGTTCACCTGATTTCAGAAAAAAAAAAGTGTCCACTTCTACCCCCCTTTTTGACCACCATCTTTGTGCACTTACCCACAATCCCACATAATTAAAGCCATCTCAATAGGGAGATATTGTGAAGTGGTCCATTTCCACATGTTTCTCATTAAAAGTAAGGCCTCAATATATGAACTCCAAACATAAATTTATTTTCATTGTCATTTAGCTACTGAAAGAAATAAATTTTACCTTCATTTATTTTACTATCACGTGCAAAATATGTCCAACCCCAACTAAATGTAGGTATATTGTGCTTCATAATGTATTGTAATGTCAGTTCCAACAAGTTTGGTTAGGTATTCTTACCCTAGCCATGCTCCTATTCCCCCCCCTCCCCACTCAGTTGAACACTCAAGGTAATACCCTACTGGCGTCATCCCTTGATCATCGTAAGTGCAAAAAATTATCAAATTTTGATAGGTTGTATCTCAGAATCCATGGCACCTGCAAATCATTCCTTTGAACCTATAAGGTCTCGTGAGGTCCTATAATAGCCTATCTTGTTTTTTCAATATTTGAAGCAATTTTTGTAGGGCAGTGATTTTTCACTTGACGAAAAAATCGTCAGTTTCATTCAATGAACAGTTGCCACGAAGCCCAATTATCATCCTGCTCATCGTGGGCACGAACCATTAGTTCCAACACATTTGGGTAGGTATTCTTACCCTAGGCATGCTCTTGTTCCCCCCCCCCCCCCAACTCGGTTGAACGCTCAGGGCTATTAGAATTCATGATTGTTGAATTCCCACAAGCCCAGATAATTATTTGCAAGAATACATGTTACATACAAAGGAGAAATTGCACAACAAATGAGAATATTGAAGACAATAACAAGAACTGGATGTTTGATTGAATATTGCTTGTATTACTTGATTACAATGAAGGATATGAGATCCTTATAAAGAAATCTAACTCTAAAGATATAAATCCTAAATGGTGGAGCCTACAAGATAGACTAAGAGTTAAAATAGAATGCATGAATTACTCATGTATGCAAAAAAAGCATAATAGACTAATTAATGCATGAAACTCTCAAAATTCTAAACATAGCTTGCTTTCCCTAGTTTGCATCATGCATGGAGATAAATATTAATTAATTATTCATAATTAATTAATTAACTAAATAATAAATTATTTAGTGAATTAATGCAATTAAGGGAATAATTAATATATAAATTATTTATTCCAGCACCCCCCTTGAATGCACAACTGGGAGAGAGGAAAAGATATAGGAAAAACATGCAAAGATGAATGCATGATGGGTCCCGACCTAAAGCCTGATGAGGTACCCATGAAAAAACGTCCAAGTTTCTCAAAAATATAGAAAAGGAGAAAACCCTGAATGGGAACAAAACTCCTCTCCAAAAGAGAAACAGAAAGACAAGCATGAAGAAATATGAAGCAATAAGACGCTACAAACATTGTCGTAGAAAGACTGTTATGATGCTGAAAAAAGAACCTCCAGAAATAGGAATGCAAGAGTGTCAATATGGTAAGTATTCCATTTCACTGACAATGCATGGGTAAATGGCCACAATGCATCTCATAGTACATAGGAATAAATATGTAAGTGATCCATCTCACATACAATGCATGGGTAAATGGCCCTGCATCTCCTAATACATAGGAACAAGTACTAAATACATATAACACTCCAACGCGAAACCAAGGAAGCATTAGCAATGCCAACAGTAGAAAGCCCCATAATGCTGACAAGGGAGAGGTATGACAGGTACTGAGAATCTGAATTCTATTCTCCATGATGCTAAAAAAAATAGAGATGTGTGCCAAAAAGATGGAGCTCCAATCACAGGAGGACAAAATAGGGCCAGGAAGTCATTGATTACTTTGGAAAGAAGAGGTATTGCGATGGAAATATATCTACAAAAATGGAATTGATATTTGGATAGAGTGTTGAATTGCCTTTCCGATGATATCTTGTTTTCAAAAAACGGAATCCGGATGCACAAGATATGCCCCCAGGAGTGCAAACTGCAACTTCTGACTTCAACTGGCAAAAACGCTTGCAAAATGAAAAAATCAGAAAAATATACCTCCATCATCTATAATAATACATGTTACATACAAAGGATAAATTGCACAATAAATGAGAATATTGAAGACAATAACAAGAATTGAATGCTTGATTGAATATTGCTTGTACTACTTAATTACAATGAAGGATATGACATCCTTATAAAGAAATCTAACTCTAAAGATAGAAATCCTAAATGGTGGAGTCTACAAGATAGACTGGGAGTTAAAACAAAATGCATGAATCAATCATGTATGCACAAAAAGTATAATAGACTAATTAATGCATGAAACTCTCAAAATTCTAAACATAGTTTGTTTTTCCTAGTTTGCATTATGCATGGAGATAAATATTAATTAATTATTCATAATTAATTAATTAACTAAATAATTTATTATTTAGTGAATTAATTTAATTAAGTGAATAATTAATATATAAAATATTTATTCCAACAAGGGCCATACCCTACCGGCGACATCCCTTGAGCGCCTTAAGTGCAAAAAATTGTCAAATTTTGAAGGTTGTATCTCAAACTCTGTGACACCTACAGATGACCATTTGAATATAAAAGGTCACGTGAGGGCTACATACAATATCATGTCTTGGTTTTTCAATATTCAGAGCAGTTTTCGTAGGGCGACAATTTTTCACTTGACGAAAAAATCGTCAATTTCATTCAATGAAAAGTCATCCCGGAGCCTAATTCTTGTTCTGCTCGTCATGGGCATGAACCGTCAGTTCCAACACATCCAAGTAGTCATTATTACCCTACACATTCTCTTATCCCCCCCCCCCCCACTTGGTTGAACACTCAGGGCCATACCCTACCTGTGTTGTCCCTTGAGCGCCCTAAGTGCGAAAAATTGTTAAATTTTGATAGGTTGTATCTCAGAATATGTGGCACCTGTGGATGATTTATTTGAACCTACAGGGTCATGTGAGGGCTACCTATAATAGCCTGTCTCAATTTTTCAAGATTCAGTGCAGTTTTCGTAGGGCAACAATTTTTCACTTGATGAAAAAATCATTAGTTTCATTCAATGAAAAGTTGCCATGGAGCCCAATTCTCGTTCTACCCTTCGTGGGTGCGAACTGTCGGTTCCAACACGTCCGGTTAGGAATTATTACTCTAGACATGCTCTCATTTTTCCTCCCAACTCGTTCTAATGCTCATGGCCATACCCTACCACAACCATCCCTTGAGCGCCCTAAGTACGGAAAATTATCAAACAAGCCTATATTAAATGATAGTGAGGATGAAAAGGATAAATATAGACTAAAAAGCCTGTATTAAGTTGTAATTAATTTAGGGAAGAAGTAATGATCATGATCATCAATATTTGCATATATTCTAGACACATAATTACCATTAGACTTACATATGACATCCATGAACTTACACAAGTGGGTCATACACATAAGATTTGTTAGTATATGCATCTTTTTTCATCATAATCAATTAAACTACACCAATGTACTCATGTACAAATACATTATATATCATTGATACAACTAAACTAGTGTACTCGTGTACAAATACATTGCATATCATCAATACAAGTACACTAATTTACTAATGTACACTTACATTATACATCATCAATACAACTACACCAATGTGCACATGTGCAAATACATTGTATAAATTTGTAGTCATGTATAAATATATTGTATGTCATCATAACAAAGTTACACCAATGTACTCATATACAAATACAACATACCACGTCATGTGCATCGGATATCCTCACGTCCTAAGCGCATAGCTTACGTAGAGCAATGTATGCATATAAATGAAGACCAACATAAGCAACATGAACAACATCAAGACATAATGCATGTTAGTAAATGGAAAAGTGGTATTATATACTGTGAAGATACATCCCTTCGAATTATATCGAGTGTACCCGCTATGTTGATGCAATAGTATTGTATATCATAAAAAAAGAGCTACAGTTTTTAGAATTGTTAATAGACACATAAAAAAACATGAACATAAAGGTTTTATGATCATTATTTCAAATGAAATGAATAATAATAAATGAAGAGGTTAGATTATACATCATGCAGGTACATCCTTACAAATTATATCGAGTGTACCCACTATGTTGATGCAAAAATCGTGATGCAATAGTATTGTTCATCAAAAAAACCTACATTTTTAAGAATCCTTCATATACACATAAAAAAATTGAACATAAATGTTTTATGATCATTTTTTGAGATGAAATGCATGATAAAATATTAAGAGATAATAAAGACCTTCTACTCAAGTGTGTCTGAAGGGTCATCTCTTTGCTTAAGACTATCCAACATTGCTTCATGATCAGCACTAGTCACTATCCATAGTTCTTTTGTCTTCGATCTTGCTCAATACTTCAACAAATTCACATTTGTAGCTATAATAAGGAGCAAATACATGAGAATGGTTTTGTGTCTCTCATAGTCTTCAAATGTTGGTATGCTATTCTTTCTAATCATGTGTGTTCACAACCAAGTTCCTGCAACAACAACTGAACTTGTAGGATACGTGAACCCTTCATCATCTCTCACCAGTTGTGTTAGCTTCTTCTTTCCTTGTACACATTATGCCAACAAATAGTTTGATCTCTCTTCATTCCCTTGTAGTGCAACCACTGCAAAAACATGTCCTAGTTGTAGAAGATTTGAAAGATGGTCATACTCAACTAAACTTTTCATGTCATCATTTGACATGGATATTGTTTGAGATAAAGGAGTTAGATATTGTGGAAACCACATATCAACCCACTATCTTGACTCACACTAATCCCAATCACACTAAACACAACTCTATCAAAAAATAAGCCAATTCTCATTTCCAAATGGTCCATGTACTTGCATCTGAGCTATGAAATGAATGCATCTTTGAAGAATCTTTAATTGTTTGACAATCCAATTTATCTCCCATTGTGCAGTCCTCAACCAATGAAAAAGAATCTATGCACAGTTGAATCAAGTGTCCCTCACTATGACATTGTTGTACTACACCAATCAACAATAGAACGTGCATTAGAAAATTTTGCACCTAAAATCCTTAATTGCTCCTTAACTAGAGCTCTCTTCAAACATGCACCTGCTCCATCATGCTTCCCCTTCCCATGCCCTGCTTCAAAAAAACTCCAAATATGAGGTACATGCATTCTACTCAACCAATAAAATATATGAGCATTCTTTAATTGACCTGTGCAGTTATCTAACCATATGATATTTCGGTCTATTGCAATACATTTCTCTTGCAAGAACTCAAAAAAATTCTCGAAACAATGTTGCACATACTCGAAGGAGTGAGATCTATCATCACTCATATAAAAATTATACTTCTTGATTATCTTCATGTCCTCTACTATGTTATCAAGGGCATGTCTATATGTTATGTAAACAAAAATAGCAATCTAAATTAAATTGTAATACTGAGCTTGTATGTCATCTTGTGGTTGCAATGTATAGTTTTCTACAAAATCGACCATCGATATAATAGTGTCGATCAGGAAAGAGTTCTTACACATCCTCGAATATTGATCCAACCATGGAGACCTATGGGTGTGCCTTGCATACTTGTAGAAAAGATTTTTCTTAAAATCCAAAATAAAACCAGCACCACTAACTTCTCTAGAGACTAACTCACATCTAGAACCTTTACATCCACTCTTCAAATTATATTTCACTATCTCATATCTTTTTTTCTCAACAATATTCTTTCCAAAATTGTGTTCGCTGCCCTCATGAAAACATGAAACAAAATTTGACAACCCACCACATTGTGAGCACTTCTCATTCAAACAATCATTTATAGAAAAAACATCCATCATCTCTAGGACATAAAAATAGATCTAGCAAATCTCTTGATGATCTCAAAAATTGCATTGCACCGCACTCCTACAACATATCATTAGTATGCATCATAGAACGAATATAGCATAAAAGTTCATGGTACATTGAAAACTCCACATGGTATTTACAACAACAAGTATTATGAATCTTAAGAGGTACACAATAAAAAGGCTTCAAAGATTCAAAGGCCCTTTGCGATATTTGCAAAGTTGGGTGTGTTTCAAAAAAATATATATATAACATTGTTTGGCTTGATTCCAAGAAATGTTTGGAATGCGGTGTGCAGCCTCGTTTGTTGATTCTTAACTTCAAAACATCCTTTGCATTGGGTAATACTCTAGAATTAGAGTACCAAAATTGTTGAATTTCCTCCTTCACATTGTCAGTCAACTTCTTATCAACACGTGGAAGAATCCCACCAAAAGCCCATGTATCATGTTGAAGGGGATCATCGAGTCTTTCTCTTCTTGCAAGTGCTCATCCAAATTTTTACGAGTTATGGTCAAATCAATACAAGTTTGTCTCATAAAGAAAGACTTCCTCAAATAATGGCTTACTAAGGAGATTGTAATCACTCTTCGAGTGGCTCTCTTATCTTTTTCCTTGCTATTCTTTCCAATATAATTGAGAGCATTAAAAAGATTCTTTACAATAATAGAATTTTTCTCCATCCTCTTGTTCATACAAGTCTTCAATTTGGCTAGCAATGGTCTCATCTTATGCATCTTTAGCAATTGAACAAAAAGTTGGCATTGCTCAGTCAATGTATTATTGCTAAAATATTGGTTGAAAAATTTAGTAGCCCACAACCGAACGCTTCATGTTGACCTCTTGCCTTCAAGATTGTCAATAATGTTCTCATTAATTTCAAGTAACCATTTTGGGGTTCTTGAAGGTCTTGAATTTGGAATTTTTCTTTCGTCCATGAGAGGGTCTTTATTTCTCATGTAATTCGGTGTTACATATTGTTCACTTGGTTGAACAATTCCACCTTCAATGTCAAAATTACCTAAATTTTTAGCTCCAATGTTAGTTTGTCCATTTTCACCTTCATTGTCAATTCCCACATTTTCATTCATAAATTCAATATCATGTTCAACATTTCCAATATCTATTTCAACATTGTAATTCCCAATTTGAATATCATGTTCAACATTTCCAATATCAAAATCTACATTTTCATTTTCATTTTCAATAACTTGCTCAACATATTCAAATTCAATTTCCTCTTCACTTGAAGTAACATTTGCAAAGGCTTCAGCAATATTTGACATACCTTGTCTTCTCCTCCTACAACCTTATTTATCTCTTTGTCTATATACTTCAATTTTCTCATTTGAAATCTTTCTTATACATGTATTCTTTCGATGACTTTTGCTCCCCATTGTACCTCCACAAAGATGCTCCTAAATGATTGACAGTGACAAATTTGTCTACAAGAATCTCCCAAAAGCATAATTTTTCACTGTGCTTGAAAACACATGATAGACACCTGCAAAATGAATGTGTGGGCCTTTGAAATGCACAAAATGGCCCACAAACCTATTTTATGCGGTACAAAAATTGAATATCCAATTTTAATACATATTTTTCCTATGCTACTGAGGAAAATTGAGGGAGATAGGGAGAGGAATAGTGTGTGTGTATGTGTGTGTGTGTGAGTGTGTGTGTGTGTGTGTGTGTGTGTGTGTGTGTGTGTGTGTGTGTGTGTGTGTGTGTGTGTGTGTGTGTGTGTGTGTGTGTGTGTGTGTGTGTGTGTGTGAGAGAGAGAGAGAGAGAGAGATGGTGGGGAGAAGGAGAAATGGAGATAGAGGGGGGAAGGGGAAAGGGAGAGATTGGGGGTAAGGGGAGAGAGAGAGAGAGAGAGAGAGAGAGACATACAGACACAAAGAGAGAGAGGGGGGCAGAGGGAGGGAGAGAGAGAGGGGGAGAGATAGAGAGAGAGGGAGAGGGAGAGGGAGAGGGAGGGAGAGATAGACAAACAAATAGACAAACAGACAAAGAAACGGAGATAGAGAGAGAGACAAAGAGACAGAGATAAAGAGATAGAGAGACAGAGACAAAGATAGAGATAGATAGAGATAGAGATAGGGGGAGAGAGAGGGGTAAGGAGAGAGATAAAGAGAGGGGGGAAGGGGTCATATGGTGTCCTAACGGGTCATTTGGTATCCTATGACCCCTTAGGACACCATATAACCCCTTTTAACATCCTAGTACATGACATGACCCCTTGTAACACCATATGACCCCTTAGGACACCATATAACCCATAATGACATCATATGATCTCTTAGGACACCATATTGTGTCATTAGGGGTCATACAATGTCCTAAGGGGTCATATGGTGTCCTATGACCCCTTAGGACACCATATGACCCCTTAGGACACCACATGGTGTTATTAGGGGTTATATGGTGTCCTAAGAGGTCATATGGTGTTCTATGACACCTTAGGACACCATTTGGTGTCGTTAGGAGCCATATGGTGTCCTATGACCCCTTAGGACACCATTTGGTGTCATTAGGAGTCATATGGTCTCCTATGACCCCTTAGGACACCATATGACCCTTTTTAACATCCTAGTACATGAAATGACCCCTTGTTATAGCCTATGACCCCTTATGACACCATATGACCCCTTTTAACATCCTAGTACATGACATGACCCATTGTGACACCATAGGGGTCACATGATGTCCTAAGGGGTCATATGGTGTTCTATGACCCCTTAGGACACCATATGACCCATAACGACACCATATGACCCTTTAGGACACCATATGGTGTCATAAGGGGTCATATGGTGTTGTTATGGATCATATGGTGTCCTATGACCCCTTAGGACACCACATGGTGTTGTTAGGGGTCATATAGTGTCCTAAGGGGTCATATGGTGTTCTATGACCCCTTAGGACATCATATGACCCCTTAAGACACCATATGATGTCATTAGGAGTCATATGGTGTCATAAGAGGTGATATGGTGTCCTATGACCCCTTAGGACACCATACATCCTAGTACATGACATAACCCTTTGTGACACCATATGACCCCTTAGGACACTATGTGACCCCTTTTAACATCTTAGTACATGAAATGACCACTTGTGACACCATATAACCCCTTAAGACACCATATGGTGTCGTTAGGGGTCATATAGTGTCCTAAGGGGTCATATGGTGTTCTATGACCCCTTGGGACACCATATGACCCATAACGACACCATATGACCCCTTAGGATACCATATGGTGTTGTTAGGGGTCATATGGTGTCCTAAGGGGTATCCTATGACCCCTTAGGTTACCATATGACCTCTTTTAACATTCTAGTACATGACATGACCCCTTAGGACACCATATGACCCATAACGCCACCATATGATTCCTTAGGACACCATATGGTGTTGTTAGGATTCATATGGTGTCCTATGACCCCTTAGGATACCACATGGTGTCTTTAGGGGTCATATGGTGTCCTAAGGGGTCATATGGTATTTTATGACCCCTTAGGACACCATATGGTGTTGTTAGGGGTCATATGGTATTGTATGACCCCTTAGGACACCATATGACCCCTTTTAACATCCTAGTACATGACATGACCCCTTGTGACACCATATAACCCCTCAGGACACCATATGGTATCATTAGGAGTCATATGGTGTCATAAGGGGTCATATTGTGTCCTATGACCCCTTTTAACATCCTAGTACAAGACATTACCCCTTAGGAAACCATATGGCCCCCCAAAACACCATATGACCCTTTAGGACCATATGATATCCATATGGTGTCTTAAGGGGTTATATGTTGTTCTAACACATGTGTTGTCCCTTACGACCCCATATGACACCTAATGACACCATGCGACCCCTCAGGACACCATATGACCCCTTACGATTCCATATGACCCCTCAAAACACCATATGCCCCCTTACGACACCATATGACCCCTAACAAAAATATTAATAATATATTTTAATATATATATTTATATATGATAGTATTAATATATAACATGTTTATTATATATTAATATATTAATATTTAATTTTTTTTATCGATAATATTGGATTTTATTAAAGGAAAGGAAATTACATCTTCAAAAAAGAAACAATTGTCTATTATGAAACCACCCACAAACCACCCAAACCATTCACAAAGACAAAACTGCCCACCCAAACCATTGTACATACCAATCCAAAATGCCTACAGTAGCACTACATTACAGTAAATTGATATAGTATGAAATTCAAAATTGAAAAGTCTGACTAGAGAAACGGGAATGAACTCCCCAAAACTACCAACAACGTAGATAAATCACACACTACCTGGAAAGGCTACTAGGGTTCATCCTCTACCTACCAATGCCACCTTCGTGTGCCTGGACCTCATCCTCAACCTTTGGTCAATCTCTTCCTCATCCCCTGCTTTCGCCCGATTTCTCTAAATTACCTCTTCCAGCTTCATAATTTGTGTGGACATTTTCAACACCTCCCACCCTCTCCTTGCCACCTCTCTATACCTAGCCTTCACCTCCTCCCCTCACCTGAGAAATGGGAATACTTGCCCCTCAAATCATGATGGTCCTCCAACCTTTCAGAGACATCAAAGCCTTTTGTTGGAATGACCCACTCCAGTAGAAAATCCATGTTTATCAGTGACTCCTCTGGTATAATTACTTTCATGACCTTTCGGACCTATTCGTGGG
Organism: Cryptomeria japonica; assembly: GCF_030272615.1. Taxonomy (NCBI): domain Eukaryota; kingdom Viridiplantae; phylum Streptophyta; class Pinopsida; order Cupressales; family Cupressaceae; genus Cryptomeria; species Cryptomeria japonica. Next base: position 40,347,387 of record NC_081414.1, read on the forward strand.
AAGAGTCTAACTCAATGTAATAACCCACTCTACTACCTAAGAATTTTGACTGTTTTTTTTTTTTAAATTTAATCATTTGTGTTTGATTCAATTGCATACTCTAGGCATCTATCCAATTGGATTAGGCATTCATCCATCCGGGATGAGCATCTAACCATACAGGTTAGACATTTGTCCAAACGAGGCAAGAGGTTTCATCTATCCAATATGGGATAGGCATCTACCCAAATGAGGTAGGCATCTATCCAACTTGGGATAGGAGGTGCTCTGGCCAGAGACGTAGACTCATCGGGAGCATCCAAGTCATGAGTCACTCACTAAGAACTACACTTCTCTAATAAGAGTGCACCGATGTCACCGTCCTTAGGAGAAAATAAAATAACATAATGCAAGCTTGAATTTTGCCTCAAAATTTGGCCTAAAGCCTCGAGAAGTCAAGCGAAGGGATTCCTTCCTAGTATGTATCGAATTACTTTTTCCTTCATTTCCCTTATCTTCCAATTAGGAGACTTTGCAATCCATCTACTAACGAAAATCCTAGACCCCATCTCCGAATGCCTGAGTACTAGGGACAACTTCGTCCCTAGACTGCCTACATACCTATTTCGGCACGGGATCAAGGCGTAAAGTATGTAGTTTTATTTTCTAATCTATGGTTTAGTGTAAACTATTTTGGTGGGTACGCAACCCTTTCTAGGGTCAATGTCCCAGACATTTTCTCTGCAGTTGCTACCCATGATGATAGCTTTAAGAAAAGGCTCAAGGTGGCCTATTTCTTGTGGCCTAAAACAACTAGGTCTTAATTCTTATCTTAAGCGTCACCCTTGACCCATTATCAATCGACAAAAACCAATCGTTAAGATAGAAATAAAATTCTAGAAGTATCATGCTCAACCCACCCTAGAGGGGTTCTCTAAGGTTTAACTGAGCGGATGTAAATTCATTTAAAAATTATCTTATTAGATTATCAATCCAAGGGGGATTACCTACCCCTTGGATTTTTAACTTCCATGTGACCCTTATTACTCCCCGGTGCTTTATAGGGATGATGCCACAGACGTCGTTGTTGCAACTTTATTAGGCATTATGTGCAATTTTTCAACATGACGACATTACCCATAAGCATGACCCATAGGCACCGTAGATATCGAACGTTGCCAAGGTTTAAGTTCCAACTCCTCTTGTTTAGTTTTCTATCTAAGTGGCTATGAAACCTTTTAATTATCATCATGCTTGAAACAATTTATGAATGCATATATAGTCATTGAAAAGTTTAATTAATTGAAATAACTACTTCTATGGGATTGATAAATCACCTGGAAAAAAAATACCATCGTCCTTCTAAAACTAAATTATTAATAATAAAAAACTTGAAATATAACTTGCACAATAATGACAACTATGAAATTCATATATTAATAATAAATTTGTTCCTTAAGTGATACCAATAGATGTCTATTTTGCACGAAGATGAAGAAAGTGTAACTCGCTCATCAATAAATACTAATAAAGTAAAAGAAATTTGCATCATGCAAGATTAAGCAGTATTCATTCTTATTACGAGATTATTTAGAAATAGAGTCACTAGTTCGAAACAAGCAATTAGTTTAGACATTAGACAAATCTTAGATCAAACTGTAATAGTATAAATTAATTATCTTTAATAAATCTAAAGTGCCATCTAAGTAACCCAATAAATCTCAATAAATTGAAGACTCCAATTTATAAAGTTTGTTATAATTTAATTTATAATTATAAATTTACTAAAGGTTGATTTGATAATGTTAGATAACAATCATCCAAAATTTATAAATTTAACTAAGTATACTTTACTAAACTAAAAATCAAAAAATCTACTAATAAATTTTGATTTGCAAATTAAAATAGTATTAACTGGTCCTCTTTTCTTTTTCCATTTTATTAGAAACCGGATTTGGGTGGCGGTGAAGGTGGGAGTTTTAGAGGAAGGGAGAGAGAATGGGGAGGTGGGCCCTTGGTCCCCCACCCACCCCATACCCCCTGCAGGCCACTATGCTAGCAGAGGCCGCAAGTAGTGGGGTGGGTGGGGTCCTTACATGTCCACCACCCCACCTTCCACTCATGCATGTAACAACAATTTTTTTATTCCCAACAAAAATTTTATAACGCCCGACAAATATTAATTTTGCATAGAATTTTATTTGAAATTTATAACGTCGAAGTTCATTATATATATAGGCTTAATTAATGCTTTCATGAGAATAATGAAAAATAATATAGATAATAATGATAACAATATTGCTTGTGAGGATGATAAAATTGGGGGCATTTTACCTAATAAACATATTGTGGCTGATTTTTATTCTTTTATTTAGAAAAACTATTTATTGGATTGTAAAACTTTAAATGGTCCTTCTACTTGGACAAACATAAGGATTTTTCGCAGATTGCAAAAAGACTTTACCGTTTCTTCATTTTTGAAAATTGGATATCTTCAGATGTGGATGTTGTTGCTATGGTTTTGTCAAATTTGGGCTATGATCATTTCCCAATTATGTTATCTATTTTAGATGATAGGGCTCCTGGGAAAGCCTCATTTAAGTTTGAACCTATGTGGTTTAAGGATCCCTCTTTCCTGATGCTTTTGGAATCTTGGTGGTCTTCGACTCCTTTTATTTCTAGAACTAGAATGTTTTAATTTGTCAAAAAACTCTCTTTATTAAGGAAAAGATCAAGTCTTGGAATGTCTTACATTTCAAAAATATTTTTGCTGAGAAATCTAGAATTCAAAGTGAGATTGAAGCCTTAAACAAAGTGGTTATGAGTATTGGTATGGACTCTGTTGCCTTTGCTAAACATAAATTGTTGAATTCTCATCTTGAGGAAGTCCTTTCCCAGGAAGAAATCTATTGGCAGAAGAAGTCTAGGGACTTGTGGCTTGTGGAGGAGGATAAGAACACCAATTTTTTTCATTCCTCCACTAAAATGAAGAGACAAAGGAGTTGGATTTATTGTATTCAAGACTCCTTTGGGGTCTTCCTAACTGAGGAAAAGGATATTGCCATGGAAGCCATCAGGTTCTTTAAATCCTTGTTGACTGTAGAATCTTCTTATTTTGATGATAGTTTTGCTTCGGTCATTCCACAACTTATTTATGAGGAGGATAATAAAATGCTTATGGCCCCTTTTTCCAGTCAAGAGGTGAAAGAGGTTGTTTTTTCTATGGCTCTTGATAAGGCCTCGGGTCCTTATGGTTTTATTGCTATGTTCTTTCAAAAGTGTTGGTCTTTTCTTGCAGATGAGATTCTTCTTGTCTTAGAGGAGACCAGGTGTAATAGGTCTATTTTGAAAGAGATGAATATTACTCTTATTGTCATCATTCCTAAGACAAAGAATCCTAAGTCTTTGTTTTATTTTCGCCTAATTGCTTTATGTAACACATTGTATAAAATAATTACTAAGGAAATCTATGTGAGGCTTTCTAGGCTCATCCCTAAGATTATTTCGAGTGAGCAGGGTGGCTTTGTTCCTGATAGGGAAACTGTAGAAGGAGCCATTATGGCACATGAGGTCTTGCATTCTATCTCCCGCGTTTCTATTATTGCTATGATTCTTAAATTAGATATGATGAAAGCTTATGATAAGGTTAGTTGGCAGGCTCTATCTTCTGTACTTAAAAAATTTAGTTTCAGGGTAAAGTGGGTGAGGTGGATTAATGCATGTATTTCTACTACTAGATTTTCTATGATTTTGAATGGTTCCCCGTGAGGTTTTTTTGCCTCATCTAGAGGCCTTAGGCAAGGAGATCCTTTGTCTCCTTTCCTATTTATCATCTTAGTTGAAGCCTTAAGCAAATCTATCTTGGCTACAAGGGAAACTCATTATTGGAAGGGTATTAGTATTCCAAATATGGTAGTTAGGCATTCACATTGTATTTTTGCTGATGATACTTTATTGTTTGGTCATGCCACTATGGCTGAGGCAAAAGTTATTAGTAAGATTATCAGAGATTACTCAGTTTTTTCTAGCCAAAAGATGAATAGTGCTAAATCTAAGGTTATTTTTTTTAATGTTTCTCCCTTGGTACAGTCGAGGTTGGTTAAGTATTGGAAGTTTAATGTTGGTCACTTTCCTTGCAAGTTGTTGTGCTTGTGAAGTGTGATACCTGCATCTGCAACACAAACACTCAATAGATCATTACAAGCACGGTTATAAAATTAAAAGAAAATGAAAGGTAAACCATGACAAAGCAACCTATCACCTCCTAAGAGATGCAAGGATGGATTTGCTCTCAAATCTGGATAAGCAATCCCAGTGACTTGACTACACCTAGACGGAGAATTTGAAATGATAATGATATACAAGCTAGATGAGATTGATCATGCTAGATTGATCCAAGAGTATAATTAAGCTAATGATATGCATGATTAAGCTATGATGATGATGCAATTAAGCGAGAAAAGAGATTGATTAAGCTACATGATTCAACAATTATGCTAGAAAATGATCAAATTAAGCTAATGCAATTGCTTATAACAACAATGCTCAAATGATATGCTAGAATGGATATGCCTATAGTAAAAATGTCTAAATTTATAATGAGATGGGATCCTTTATGCTCCAAAATGGGGGTTATTTATAGGATTTCCAAGGCTAGGGGTGAGGTGGCAGGTGTATATGGTGAAAATGGATAACAATAACAACAATATTGAAAGGCTAAATGAATCCAACCACCAAACCCTAGCCTAACAATCAACAAAGATCCACCATAACATATGAAGATTACCTAAGACAATGCAAATAACTCAAAATCACAAAGATTATACCATCACATGTCCAATAGGGTTTTGATCTCCATTCTTCCTATCTCCATTGATCTTGCTTGATATATTTGCTCTCAGATTTTATATGCACAAGAGCTCAACAAAGAATGGAATGTGGTTGCAAGTAGGATCGTAGTGTAGCCAAGTACTCCAAAATCAGTCATTAGTCATTAGGGTTTGACAATGAAGGAGGCATCTTCTTATATAGAAGACACTATATGAAATGGAGGGATAAGATTGAGAGGTGTAAAAGGAGGTCGGCTATGATTAGAGGGTAGGTAGAGGAAATAATAAAATAATGAAAGGGGTAGGTATTGTATGAATTAAGAGATGAATGACATGTGTCATAGGTAGAAAAAGCTAATGAATTAATTAAATAAATAAAGATTTATTTAATTAATAGAAGAATTAGGCTTAGATAATTAAATAAATAAAATATTTATTTAATTAGACATGACAATTTTAGGTGTCTACAACAGGAATCAACGGTCAAGATTGAGTCTGAAGATATCAAGGGTGAAATTGGAGGAGCTTGGAGAAGAGGTTGGTGGAAGGGGCACTTTTCATCTCTGTGGTGACAAGTGTCAAGGAGTCTTGCTCGTAAGAGGGAAAGTGTCCAAGAGAGGAGACATGTGGCCAAAGTGCCATGTGTCTCAAGGGAAGAATATCCACACCATAGGAGGTTAGGATAAGGAGTTTAGAATGTGCAAGATAGGATAAGGTCAGGTGGAATGAGTTAGGTTAGAGGGATGGTTAGGTTAGAGGGATGGTTAGGTTAGGAGGCATGTGGGTAATTTAAAATTTAAAAATTCAAATTATAGGAAAAGACTAATTAATTTTTAACAACTCATAAATTGATTTGTTTTAATTAATTAGGGGATTAGAAGAATTGATTGAAATGGGGAGAGGATTAATTAATTTGAATTAATTAATCAAAGGGAGCCATTGAAATGAACCAATTAAATAAATCCTTAGGTTTATTAATAAGTAGATGAAAGGGAGAACTTAATCAAATTGCTAATGAATTCAATTAAATTAGGAATGGGGATTAATTAAATAATTGCTTATTTAATTAATTATCTTCCGACCATTTTTTAGGTGTATACATTTTGCCTCTCTTTGAAGCAAGGTGTGATGACGTGTTGATTGAAAGAATAATCTCATTTTGATGATGATATTGGTTTGATAGGATGCCCCACACATTTATTGATAAATTGTGGTACAATGATGCCCCCTCAGGAGATCAATTGAGATAATTGACCTTTCGAGTGTATGAAATTTGTGAAATTGATTTCTCGATTAGAAATTATTCAATTTCTGCAACTGTGTTTGATGAAAGTGCGAGTTCTATGATCACAATGATGCGGTTCTCGATGTGATGATTGATAAAGATGGATTGATTAGTTTGGTAAGATCAAGATTAAAAGTCTGGTTTCAAGAATGACACCTTATGTATAAGACAAAGATGATCAAAGTGTCTGGTTTCAGAAATGATATATCCTATATAAGACTTGATCAGAATGTTTGGTTCCAATAAAGATACATCCTGTATAAGACATGATAGGATATATGTAGATGCATTCGATTGATAGAATTAATAAGGTTGATTGAGAAATAACTGACAGTTTGTTGATATCAGGTTGCAGGAAGATTCAGATATGCTGATGTTGGTTCTGTTGAGGGGATAACATAAGATTTGCACTAGGTCGACAATATTTGGAGAGAGATGAGTCATCAGTTTGATTGTGTATACACTTATGATGATACCTTGATGATTCCAGCGATAGATTTAACCTTGGATAAGATGAGCATGCGGGAACCCATGCAAGAATGAGATTTAAGCTAAATGCAAACACGAATGCAAATGAAATGCAAAGCTACGACTAGACCAGTCACTAAGTTATTGTATTTTGTCATCATTGAGCTTTCTAAAATATAGGAAGTGAGTGCAAACATCGATGGTATAATTAAACCATGATGACCTCAAAACTACTATCCTGGATTTTGTTATTACAAGTTAGCACAAGCATTGAGGTATAATTGAACCAAGATGACTTGAGTGTTTCTTGCGTAAAACAGGCAGTATTAACCATTTCTATATGCAAATTGGAAATGTCTTCGATGATACTCCAATGATCATGTCCTGAGACAAATTTACAAATATTAATAATTAATTTACAGATAGAAGACAAGAAAAATATCATGTTCCTTCCTTGTTCCTCTAGGTAGAGACATCATGGAGGCACTTAGAAATCATGATAGCAAAAATCAATATAGAAAAGTGGAACAATCATATTAAAATCATTATCCAAAAGATATCATCCATTTAAAAGTGTGTGATGTGCTTAGACTAACATGTGATAGTTTGATGGTTGACAATTTGATCTCGTGTTCAACGTTGAATGTGTCTCAATTTCACTTGATAAAAGTTGCCTGACTATTGTTCTTCCTCTTTGATTAAGCTCAAAATGATAGAAAATTTTGCCCCCAACAAGGTTCAGGGTTTTGCCCCCAGTCTAGAAACAAAGTCATTATGATATACCCAAGGATCCAAACCATGGTGAGAAATCACCTATGATGCCTAAGTATGTACAAAAGCTTTATGATGGATATGAACAGTGTGGATGAAAAATGAATGCAAGTGGAAGGATGCATGAACTAATAGATGGAAGAGCTAGCTAATAGACAACACATGTTTGCCAAGTTTTCACCATCTGTTTTTATTGCACTTTTTATCATATTTGATTTTATTTTTATTTTTTTTGTTTTTGTTTTTTTCTTTTCACTGTTTTTAGATTTTCTGATTTTTCACTATTTTTGGATTTTTCTGCTTTTTCACTATTTTGGATTTTTCTGCTTTTTCACTGTTTTTGGTTTTTTCTGCTTTTTAAGACATAAAACTTCTTCAGATGCATGCTATTGATGGGTTCCTTGAGCTGATCCCTATCCTGTGTTGATAGTTGATATGCTCCTGACCCAAATACTATTGTGACCACATTTGGACCTAACCAGTTTGGTTCAAACTTCCCTTTCTTTTCTTGATCTGCTTGGTTGCATGGATTTTCTTTTAGTACTAGTTCTCCAACTTGAAATGTTCTCGGTTTGACCTTGTGATTATAACTGTGGCACATTCTTTGTTGATATACCTTTAAATGATCAAAGGCATGTTGTCTGTGTTCATGGATCAATTCTAATTCTTGCAATCTAGATATTTGTTGTTCTTCATCTGGGATAAGGCCTTTTAATGATACTCATAGAGAAGGTATCTCTACTTCTATTGGTAGTATTGCTTCTAATCCATAGACGAGAGAAAGGTATGGCACCTGTTGGTGTGCGGATATGTGTACAATAGGCCCATAGAGAAGGGTTCAGTTGAATATGCCAATCTCTTCCAGCATCATTCGCTATCTTTTTGAGGATTTTCATAATGGTTTTGTTTGATGCCTCTGCTTTCCCATTCCCTTGTGGATAGTAGGGTGTGGAAAATCTATGTTGGATCTTGAATTTCTCACATAGCTCTTGGAGATTCTGATTCTTGAAAGGTCACCCATTATCAATGATAATGGTCATGGGTATTCCATAGCGACAGATGATGTAGCTCAAGATAAATGCAACAATTTGTTTTCCTATGATATTGATGAGAGGTACTGCCTTAATCCATTTTGTGAAATATTCTATAGCTAAAAGGGTTAATTAATGAGAATTGGATGAAGAAGGATTTATCTTTCCTACTAGATCAAAACCCCATTGGCAGAAAGGCCAAGATGTTTCCAAAGTATGAAGTTATTATGTTGGTGCATGAATCAAATTTCCATGGATCTGATATTGTTTGCATGTTTTATCTATCTGAAAAGAATTTCATTCCATAGTTGGCCAGTAATAGCCCAAGCGTATGAGTTTTTTTGAAAGGCTAAGACCACTTGAATGAGTGCCACAAATGTCATTGTGGACTTCATGTAAGGCCTTCTTAGATTCTTCTTGTTCAAGACATCTTAAAAGAGTACTGTCCAAACCTCGCTTAATAAGGGTATCCGTGATGAGAGTATAATGGGAGGATTGGAAAATAAAATTTCTCTTTTGATTTTTGGATAAGTCAGGAGGGAGGATATTATCTTTCAGGTATGTGTAAGTTTGGCCATAGTGGGAGGAATCATGCCCAACAAGGTGACAGATAGTTTGGGAATCAGGACAATTATGTGCAAGGTAAAACAACTCTTCGACTAGGAATTCGTAACACTCTTGATTTTCCTATGTCTGAAGGAGAGAAGTAAGTGTTACCATGGCATCTGCTGCTTTGTTGTCATTCCTTGGAATCTACTGAAAAGTTATTTCTACAAAGTATTTCTTGATATCATCAACCATCTTCTTATAAGGCATTAACTTTTCATCCTTTGTTTGATAATCGTCATTGATTTGATTGACGATGAGCTGAGAATCTCCAAAGACTTGAAGTTGTGTAATGTTCCATTCTATAGCCATTTTGATACCTATAACCAAAGCTTCATATTCTGATATATTGTTGGTACACGGAAAACTTAATTTGTTAGCTTTTGGAATTGTATGACCTTGTGGCGTGATGAATAGAATGCCTTCTCCTGATCCATGTTGTCTATATGAACCATCAAAGTATAATTCCATGTTTTTGTGGTGACCGTTAGGATATCAGCATCAGGAAACTCAATCTGTAAAGGATGTTCATCTTGAAGTGGTGCCTCTGTTAGTTGGTCTGCAATGACTTGCCCCTTTATAGCTTTTCTGTCAACATACTCAATATCAAACTCGCTTAGAATCATGATCCATTTTGCTAGTCGTCCTGTTAATGTTGCCTTGCTGAGCAAATACTTCAATGGATCAATTTTAGCAATCAACTTGATGGAGTGAGATAGTAGATAGTGTCTTAATTTTTTAGAAGCAAAAACTACCACCAAGCATGCCTTTTTTGTTGGTGAATAGTTGATCTTGTATCCTACTAATGTTCTACTAATGTAGTAGATGGTTCGTTCTTTTCCTTCATTATCCTATTGTGCAAGCAAAACTTGTAATGATACTTCGGTGGTTGATACATAGAGTAACAATGGCTTTCCTGGAATTGGTGACATTAGGATAGGTGGTTGCATGAGATAGGCCTTGATCTTATTGAATGTGTCCTCACATTGATGGTCCCACTTGAAATGAACATTTTTATGCAATAGATGAGTAAATGGTTGGCATTTATCGGCTAGTTGAGCAACAAATCTTCTGATTGATTGTAGTCTTCCTTGAAGTGATCTTAGTTGACTAATATTCTGGGGAGATGTCATTTCCATGATTCCTTTGACCTTAGTTGGATCTACTTCGATACCTCTAGCTGAAACATTGTATCCCAGTAGCTTTCCTGAAGTAATACCAAAGGTACATTTCTTGGGATTGAGTCGTAGCTTATACTGTTCTAACCTGTCAAAGATCTTTTCTAGTATTCCTATATGGTCTTTTTTGTTGTATGATTTAGCCAGTATGTCATCCACATAATCTTCCATGAATTTATGCATCATGTCATGGAATATCATTGTCATAGCTCTCTGATATGTAGCACCTGTGCTCTTTAGTCCAAAAGGCATGATGTTCCAGCAGAAAGTACCCCATGGACATGTGAAATCCATATTTTCTTGATCTTCAGGTGCTATTTTAATTTGATTGTATCCCGAGAAACCATCCATTATAGAAAACATGGAGTGTCCAGCAGTTAAATCTACAATGGTGTCAATGTTAGGCAAAGGAAAGTCATCCTTTGGACATGCATTATTAAGATCTCTGAAGTCTGTGCATTTTCTGATACTTTTATCTAGTTTGGAAATAGGAACGATGTTGGATACCTGCAGCTGCAACACAAACACTCAATAGATCATTATAATCATGGTTAGAAAATTAAAGGAAAATGAAAGGTAAACCATGACATAGCGACCTATTGCCTCCTAAGAGATGCGAGTATGGATTTTCTCTTCGATCTGGATAAGCAATCCCAGTGAGTTGACTTCACTTAGACGAAGGATTTGAAATGATAATGATATGCAAGCTAGATGAGATTGATTATGCTAGATTGATCTAAGAGTCTAATTAATCTAATGATATGCATGATTAAGCAATGATGATGATGTAATTAAGCTAGAAAAGAGATTGATTAAGCTACATGATTCAACAATTATGCTAGAAAATGATCAATTTAAGCTAATGCAATTGCCTATAACAGCAATGCTCAAATGATATGCTAGAATGGATATGACTATAGTAATAATTCATAAATTAATAATGAGATGGGATCCTTTATGCTCCAAAATGGGGGATATTTATAGGATTTCCAAGGCCAGGGGTGAGGTGTCAGGTATCAATGGTCAAGATTGAGTCTTAAAATATCAAGGGTGAAATTCGAGGAGGTTGGAGAAGAGGTTGGAGGAAGGGGAAATTGTCATCTCTTATGGTGACAAGTGTCAAGGAGCCTTGCTCATAAGAGGGCAAGTGTCCAAGAGAGGAGAAATGTGGCCAAAGTGCCATGTGTCTCAAGGGAAGAATATCCACACTATAGGAGGTTAGGATAAGGAGGTTAGAATGTGAAAGATAGGATAGGGTTAGGTGGAATGAGTTAGGTTGGAGGGATGGTTAGGTTAGGAGGCATATGGGTAATTTAAAATTTAAAAATTCAAATTATAGGAAAAGACTAATTAATTTTCAACTCATAAATTGATTTGTTTTAATTAATTAGGGGATTAGAAGAAATGATTGAAATGAGGAGAGGATTAATTAATTTGAATTAATTAATCAAAGGGGACCATTGAAATGAACCTAATAAATAAATCCTTAGATTTATTAATAAATAGATGAAAGGGAGAATTTAATCAAATTGCTAATGAATTGAATTAAATTAGGAAGTGGGATTAATTAAATAATTGTTTATTTAATTAATTATCTTCAGACCATTTTTAGGTGTATACATTTTGCCCCTCTTTGAACCGAGGTGTGATGATGTGTTGATTCAAAGAATAATCTCATTTTGATGATGATATTGGTTTGATAGGATGCCCAGACATTGAATAATAAATTGTGGTATGATGATGCCCCCTCGGGAGATCAATTGAGATAATTGACCTTTGGAGTGTATGAAGTTTGCAAAATTGATTTCCCAATTAGAAATGATTCGATTTTTGGAACCGTGTTTGATGAAAGTGTGAGTTCTATGATCACGGTGATGTGGTTCTCGATGTGATGTTTGATAAAGTTGGATTGATTAGTTTGATAAGATCGATATTAAGTCTGGTTTCAGGAATGACACCTCCTGTATAAGACAAAGATGATCAAAGTGTCTGGTTTTAGGAATGATATATCCTTTATAAGACTTGATTAGAATGTCTGGTTCCAAGAAAGATGCATCCTATATAAGACATGATAGGATAGATTTAGATGCAATCGATTGATAGAATTGATAAAGTTGATTGATAAAGAACTTAAAATTTGTTGATATCAGGTTGCAGGAAGATTCAGATATGCTGATGTTGGTTTTTTTTAGGGGATAACATAATATTTGCACTGGGTCGACAATATCTGGAGAGAGATGAGCCATCAGTCTGATTGTGTATACACTTATGATGATACCTTGATGCTTCCGAAAATAGATTTAACCTTGGATAAGATGAGCGTGTGGGAAACCATGCGAGAATGATGTAAGCTAAATGCAAACGAGAATGCAAATGAAATGTAAAGCTATGATTGGATTAGTCACTGGGTTATTGTATTTTGTCATCATTGAGCTTTCTAAAATATGGGAAGTGAGTGCAAACATCGATGGTATAATTAAACCATGATGACCTAAGCCCTACAATCCTAGATTTTGATATTACAAGTTAGCAGAAGCATCGAGTTATAATTGAACCAAGATGACCCAAGTGTTGATTGCGTAAAATAGGAAGTATTAACCATTTCTATACGCAAATCAGAAATGTCTTCGATGATACTCCAATAATCATGTCTTGAGGTAAATTTGCACGTATTAATGATTAATTTACAAACAACAAATAAGAAAATATCATGTTCCTTCCTTGTTCCTCTAGTTAGAGACATCATGGAGTCACTCAGAAATCATGATAGCGAAAATCAATATAGAAAAGTTGAACAATCATGTTAAAATCATTATCCAAAAGATATCATCCATTGAGAAGTGTGTGATGTTCTTAGACTGACATGTGATAGTTTGATGGTTGACAATTTGATCTCATGTTTAATGTTGAATGTGTCTCAGTTTCGCTTGATAAGAGTTGCCTGACTATTGTTCTTCCTCTTTGATTAAGCTCAAAATGATAGAAAATTTTGCCCCCAACAAGGTTTAGGATTTTGCCCTCAGTCTAGAAACAAAGTCATTATGATATACCCAATGATCCAAACCATGGTGAGAAATTGTCTGTGATGCCTAAGTATGTACAAAGGCTTTATGATGGATATGAACAGTGCGAACAAAAAATGAATGCAAGCAGAAGGATGCATGAACTAATAGATGGAAGAGCTAGCTGACAGACAGCGCATGTTTGCCAGGTTTTCACCATCTGTTTTTATTGCACTTTTTATCATATTTGATTTTTATTTTTTTATTTTTTTTTACTGTTTTTGTATTTTTTTGATTTTTCACTATTTTTGGATTTTTTGTTTTTTCACTGTTTTGGATTTTTCTGCTTTTTCACTGTTTTTGGTTTTTCTTGCTTTTTTAGACATAAAACTTCTTTAGATGCATGCTATTGATGGGTTCCTCGAGCTGATCCCTGTCCTGTGTTGATAGTTGATATGCTCCTGACCCAAATACTCTTGTGACCACAAATGGAGCTAACCAATTTGGTTCAAACTTCCCTTTCTTCTCTCGATCTGCTTGGTTGCATGGATTTTCTTTTAGTACTAGTTCTCCAACTTGAAATGTTCTTGGTTCGACCTTATGATTATAATTGCGGCACATTCTTTGTTGATATACCTTTAAATGATCAAAGGCATGTTGTTTGTGTTCATGGATCAATTCTAATTCTTGCAATCTAGATATTTGTTGTTCTTCATCTGGGATAAGGCCTTTTAATGATACTCATAGAGAAGGTATCTCTACTTCTATTGGTAGTATTGCTTCTAATCCATAGACGAGAGAAAGGTATGGCACCTGTTGGTGTGCGGATATGTGTACAATAGGCCCATAGAGAAGGGTTCAGTTGAATATGCCAATCTCTTCCAACATCATTCACTGTCTTTTTGAGGATTTTCATAATGGTTTTGTTTGATGCCTCTACTTGCCCATTCGCTTGTGGATAGTAGGGTGTGGAAAATCTATGTTGGATCTTGAATTTCTCACATAGCTCTTGGACATCCTTATTCTTGAATGGTCGCCCATTATCAGTGATAATGGTCATGGGTATTCCATAGCGACAGATGATTAGTTGAAGATAAATGTAGCAATTTGTTTTCATGTGATATTGATGAGAGGTACTGCCTCAATCCATTTTGCGAAATATTCTTTAGGTAAAAGGATGAATTTGTGACCATTGGATGAAGAAGGATTTATCTTTCCTACTAAATCAAGACCCCATTGGCAGAATGGTCAAGATGTTGCCAAAGCATGAAGTTCTTGTGTTGGTGCATGATTCAAATTTCCATGGATCTGACATTGTTTGCATGTTTTAGCTATCTTAAAAGAATCTCATTCCATAGTTGGCTAGTAATAGCCCAAGCGTATGAGTTTTTTCGAAAGGGTAAGACCACTTGAATGAGTGCCATAAATGTCGTTATTGATGACAAAAAAAGCTTTATTTAGAAAAAGCTAACTAAAAGATAGAAATAGGAATTGGAGAGATAATTGAATTAATTAATTTAGGATGTGCTTGAACTTTAACTTGGATTTTCAATTTGATCTTTGCATGAGATTTAATTCAAATATTGAATTTATTTTAAATTCAATTTAATATTTGAATATATTTAGAACTTGACTTTGATTTTTAATTTGATTTTTTAAATCATGCACATGTATTTGAAATTAGAAGAAATTAGAAGAATTAGAATTAGAATGAAATTAGAAGAATCAATTAATTAAATTAAATTAAATTTAAAAAATTAGAATTAATTAGTTAATTAAATAATTTAAAGAAACTATTTAATTATTTAGAAATGGACTTTAATTAAATAATAAAGATTATTTAAATTAAAGGATTTAAAATCATAATTAATTAAATAATAATATTTAATTAATATTTAGAAGAGGGTTAATGATTAATTGATTAGAGATAGAAATTGAGAATTAATTTATTTAAATAATAAAGATTATTTAAATTGAGGAATTAATCAGAATTAATTAAATAATAAATATTTAATTAATATTAGAAAGTGGTTAAAATGATTAAATGATGATAGAATCGGAAATAGAATAATTAGTAAGATGATGATGAAATATGAAATTAGAAGAGTGATATTAATTAACTTAATTAAATAATTAAAGAATTATTTAAAGTTAATTTAGACGAATAATTAGTACATGACCAATGAGACATTTTTAGGTGTCTACAAATGGGTATAAGTTTTTATCTGCTAATTGTAGGGGGGAAGTATGGCCCTCTAGACTTTTTTGGCATATTGTTTGTCTTCCAAAGGCGTGTGTTTTTGCATGGCTAGATGTTCAGGATAGAGTCCTCACTGGTATGAGATTAGATAGACTTGGGATCACTATTGTGTTTCCTTGTGTATTGTGTGGATGTTCCTTGGAATCGGCTGATCACCTTTTTCTACATTGTCTTTTTGCTTCAGAGTGTTAGTACTAGCTTTTCGATAAATTAAATTGGTTTGTTGCATTATGTGGGGATTTACAGTCTCAATTTAGGGGTTGGCCTTCTTTATGCTCATCTTTTTTTTATGCTTTTCTGTGGGATATTGCCCCTCCTATTCTAATTTGGAACATATGGCTGGAGAGGAACAATAGAATCTTTAGGAAGAAGGTTTCCTCCCTTTCGGATGTGTTTTTCTGCATTGAGAAATTCATTTCTAAATCTTCTTTGGCTTTTATTTATAAGGGTCTGGGTTCTCAGTGTTCTTTTACCTCTTGAGATAGTTGGATTATGATGCATTGGTCATCCTTGCATTTACTTCCTTCTCAAGGTGCTATTTCTAGGAAAATGGTCTCTAAAATTAAAAGAAAAGAGGTGACTTGGTTACCACCTCCTAGGTCCAAGTATAAGCTAAATTTTGATGGTGCCTCACGTGGCAACCCTGGTAAGTCTTCCATTGGGGTGGTGATTACTGATGATGGTTCCAAAGTTATTAGAGCTAGGTGTCAATGTATCCCATATGGGACTAATAATGTTGCAGAATTTCAAGCACTCTCTATTGGGCTAGATATGCTAATTTCATTGGATTTAAAGATGTTGTGATTGAAGGAGATTTTATGGTGGTCTTTTATGCTATTTCTAATCAAGTTTTTAATTCTTGGCATTTACAATATTGGCTGGATAATATTTTGTTACAACTTACGTTCTTTAATTCTTATTCTATTTCTCATTGTTATAGGGAAGCAAATTTCATTGCAGATTTTTTGGCTAATAAGGCCTTAGATGAGAATATTCAAATGTTGGAGGATATAGATGTGTGTTGTCTGCCTCCATTGCCTACGAATTCTTAGCATTTTCCTAGGGATTTTATTTGAATTCTTTTGAGTCATCTTCTTTAGCTTTGCCTCGATCTCACACTTTGCTTGGAATTATTAATATGTATGCATTTTTGGTGGGATGGAGTACGAAGCCTGTTTTTGGCTTCTTTACTTGATTACATCAAATTGCATCCTTGTTCATAATTGCAAGGAATGTGCTAGCCAGTTCTTAGCTTCTAAGTTGATGTCTTGATTGGGGTGGCGTCTTGTTCGAGGTGATCTTCTCTTGTTGTATTATAATATCTCCCATACTATTATGCCTCACACAATTTTTCTGTTTTAAGGCATTGATTAATGATTTCCTCTTTGAGGTGTGGTGGCCTGTGTGCATTTGTTAGTACGGGGGTTGTGTTATGGCTTATGTGGTTTTATGATTTCGCATCAATACCTGTTAGGCTTGTGTGATATTATGGTTGCTTGTGCGATAAGTTTATCGATCAATGATGCTTCTCTTCTCTTTATATATTCTCGCGGCCTTATGCTTAGTGTCTTGTTTTTCCCTTACGATTTTTTTGGGTTTTCTTGATGGATGGTTATGCTGCTGGTTATAGAATCTCTTTGCCTATTAAGAATTGTGATTTTCAAGATACTCATGCCTTCGATGCTGAGAAACTTGGCAAGTTGTTTAAATTTCATTCTTCATAGTTTTCTATTACTATTCGTAAGGTGGTGGACAGGCGGTGGCTGGTTGAAAATTCTAATATTTTCCTTGCTGAAGTGGCTTCTCATTTTATTACTGTTTGTATGGATATGCTCTTGGATGCTTCTTTGGTTCGGACATTATTGGATGCATACTTGCATCCCTCTTTTTATTCTGCCTCTGATTTGGATAATGCTCTGTCTTCTTATCGTTTTGAGCTTGGTTATTTTCCTTATGGTGGCTTTTTATCTCAGTCTAAACTATTATCTAATGGATGGCATTGTGAATTACTTTCACTATTGAGAGGTGGTTTGATTTATGACATATATGATGATACGATGTTTTCTCTTGTAGTCTTCTTGGATCATGTTACTCTGGTTACCTCGGTTGCGGCTATAATTGTTTTTTCAGGTTTACACTTCCTTCTTGACTCTATGAATGTAGTTATGTCTCTCCCAAGTATGGTGGAACCTCTATAGGTGGTTGCTCTGAATAATTAGGTTTTGGGTGCTTCTTAGTTTGAGGTGATGTTGCCTCCTCCAGATGAGAGTCCAAGCAATTGGTTTCTTCACTCTTGATGCTTGTTTGCTTCACCTTCTCTCATGCTCTTTGGTAGGAGATTTTGTATTTGGCTCACAAATTTTGGTGGGGCTAGGGTGTCATTTTGGTATTGGTGTTGGCTTATATGCCTTATTTGGGATGAGTTGGGCTAGTTTGGAGATCTCATTTCTCCTCTTCAATATAATTGGTCATGTTGTCTTCCCAATGGGGTTTTTTATGAGCAAGACTGGAGGTTTTCTTTGCCTACTTCTTTCCTATCGATGCTCTTTGAACCAAGTTTGCATAAATCTATAATTAATAAAATTAGTGGTTCTCCACTTTTGTTTAAAAAAAATAAAATGATAACAATATAAATTTATAGATCATTCATGAGTAAATTTAATCAAGCAAATAAATTACACAGCGAGGACATATATTTTTTTTGAGAGGGGTTTCTTCAAAAAATGATTTAAGGTAGTTATTTATACATTTGAGATAGACTTTTACAAAGAGGGAGATTTCACACAAATAGAGAGGAAAATTTTTGCAAGTTATTCATAGAGACAGAGAGGAAACTTAATGCAAGCTATTCACAAGGACATAAACTCTTCTTCTTCTTTTTTTGAAAATAAAGGTTGAATCTTCACAATATGATTGAGGCAAATAGAAATTTTTCTAGAGGAATATATTGAAGAAATCAACTAGTTATACACTATTATTTTCACAGAGAGGGGTAGTTTTATTTTATTTTGACAAAGAACAAAGAATTTTATCCCATACGATCACAGAGAAGTAAGACTACTCACAGAGTGAGATGTATTAATGAAGGCACTTTAAAAAAATTACACACAATTGATCAAATCCTCATTCAAAGAGACAAATAAGCTTCTGGTGCACATTATCAAACTTATAATTGTTGGCAATATAACAAGGATATTGAGAAGGTTGTTGATGATTATGGACATAACTGATTAAAGATGTTTTACTGTCTTGATATTATTATTTCGTCATTGATGTCAAGAAATTGATTTTCTAATTCAGTATGATGTTGCCATATCTTAAGAAACATGATATGAAGATCATAAAGAAGTCGGTAAAGACACAGGAAAGAATATGATGAATAAGGAGATAAGTTATTCAATGGGCAACTCTACCGAGTCAAACAATGATGAGATCTTGATGTTTTAGATTGTTTTAACATCATACATATGTTGTAAAATGTAAAGGTTAATACTACACAATGATATCAGGCAAAGAACCTAGTCGATAAACCCTAAGGAACCTAGTTGGTAAACCCTAAGGTTATCGCAGTCGGTTAATGAAGACAGAATGTCTACCGAGTAAAGTTTAGTATTCACCAAGTTGTAACCAAGCTATAACAGAATACATTAAATGTTTACATGTGATATTTAATGAAAGAAGCTGATGAGTTGGAGCGGATCAATGATTGGCAAGCCGTGGAAGAAGTTTGTTAACAAATCTAAGGCAATGGAAAGTCGGCAAGAAGATCTACAACTCAGATTGAACAGCATTACCCTAACACAAGTTCCAAGATGATTGTGCAAGTTTTGAGGTAGGGTAAAACGTTTTGCAGATTGTAAGATACAATGAACTTGGATAAGATTGAAGATCTGATGGCTATGATTGATCATGAGAAATGTGATCAAGGAGATTAAGCGGTTAGAAGATTGTTTATAAATAAGGAACTATTGATAAACAATGTATGTGGGCAAGTGTATGCATAGGGATGCTACATAGTGATCACCGAGCACAGAAGCTTGAAGATCTATTGGAATAATAGAGTATTGATGCCCAACAGATAGACAAGATTAGTTCTATGTCTAGATTGTGATTGAACAAATAAGAATCTGCTTTAGCATTTTAGATGTAGATAGATTGTATTACTGTTAGCTTGTGAAAGTAACAGGAAATCTCTTAACCAAGTGGACTTAACAGTCTTATAAGTAAATCCTCTAACAAGGTGACATTCTAAATGAGTGTTTGAAATCCTTTGACAAGGTCACTTCTAACAAAGTGAAGATCCTAACAGATCTAAGAGAAATCCCTTAACCGGGTCACATCTAGCAATGTGTTTTGTAATCTTTAACAGGATTGGCTTTTAACTGAGCATACTCTAGAAGAGTATATTTCTTAGTGGGTCTAAAATCCCACAATGGTTTTTCCCTATTTGGGTTTCCATGTTAAATTTGGTGTTATGAGGTTTATATAGTTCATATGCTTTTGAGTTTGCATGTTTGACAGTTTTATTCTATGACTGATATATGTTACCGAGGTTGAATCTGATGTTTTCATTGATGATTAAGTTTGTATGATTCACCCCCCCCCCTCTCATCTTGTTGGCTATTGGATCTGTACTTATACTAAGTATCAAAACTATCAATTGGTATCAGAGCTTTGGACTCCGAAAGGAAAGTTTAAAGGCACTTGAGTTAAAAGATCCAAAGATGTATAAGAGGGATGCACCCAAGCTGAATAAGTCAAGTTTCTCTACATGGCAGAAAAGGATGAAGCTACATCTATCAGGAGTTGGAGAATATGCTATATACTATCTGGAAAATGATTTTGTTACACCAAGCACCTATCCATTGACTATGGAAGAGATAAAGGCAAATAAAGAACACATTCAAGCAATGATTGAAATAACATCTGCATTGACTGATTCTGAGTTTAATGATCTAGAAGGTTGCAATGATGCAAAGGCTATGTGGACTAAGCTCATATCTATATATGGAGGAGATGAACATGTTCCAAGAGCAAAAGTTGATAGTCTAAGAGGACAACTTGAATCTATGAGGATGAATGAAGGTGAGAACATAACCCAGTACAGTACAAGACTAAAGGAGATTGTAAATCAAATCAAGGGAGCAAGAGGAACTATTGAAGAAAAGGATGTGACAAGTAAGTTGTTAAGAACCCTTCTACCTGCTTATGCAATCCAAGTCTCTGCAATCAATGAATTAAGGTCTATACCAAATATGCCAGTTTCCTTGGATGCTACTATTGGTAAGCTACATGCATTTGAGTTAAGTAATTTTGATAACAGTGGGTCATCGGTAAATAAAGTTGAATCTGCATTTTGTTCTTTTCATTTGAATGAATCTAATGATTACAATGAAAGAAATTATAAGTACTCTGGAGGAGATCATAGTGGAGCAAGTGAAAGATTTCGGAAGAACATGGAGGAAGTACACAAACTGTATGAAGAAATCAGAAAGCAAGAAGAGTTTGAAGCACTATTGGCCAAAAGGCTACCAAGAGGCAAAGGTAAGTATAAGGGAAAACTACCCTTGAAATGTTTCAATTGTGATAAGATTGTACATATGGCTTCTAACTGTCCTAACAAAGATTTCATTGAAAAGAGAGATTACCGAGATGACAGACAAAAAGATAATCATTACAGAGGTCACCGAGACTTCAGAAGAAGACATAGAAAGACCTGCTTAATTGTTGATGAGGAATCTAAAGATGATAAATCAGATGAGACTGATATAGAGGAAGTTGTTTATGTGGCTATCAAGGATGGATCAGATGAAGAAAGGTATGAAGAAAAAGCCCTAATATCTCACATAAACACTAATGATTCTTGGATTATAGATAGTGGATGTTCACATCATATGACAGGAGACAAACACAAGTTTGTTATGTTAGAAGATTATGATGGAGGCTGTGTTAGATTTGGTAATGATGCACCATGTCTGGTAAGAGGTAAAGGATCCATAACACTTCTTGATAAAGCAAGATGCAATGATGTTTATTGGGTTGAAGGTTTGAAATATAATTTGTTGAGTGTAGCACAGCTAAACAACATAGGTTACCGAATAGAATTTCAAAAAGGAATTGTCAAAGTTCATGACAAAAATGGAAAGTTAGCTGCTACCGGGACACAAACAAAAGGTAATACATTTCACCTTGACTCTACTCACAACAAGTTCTTGCATGCAAAGATTGATAACACCTGGTTATGGCATAAAAGGTTTTGTCATGTTAATTTTGATAATCTAATCAAGATAAGTAAGAAGCACAGAGTAAGAGGTCTACCGAGTCTTGAAAAACCTAAGAATGCTATATGCCAAGGATGCCAAATGGGCAAGATGACAAGATCCAGCTTTACAAGTAAGTCCTACACTTCTAAGGGAATTTTAGATCTTGTGCACACTGATCTTTGTGGTCCTATGAAATTTCAAAGTTATTATGGTGACAAATATTTCATATTATTTGTGGATGATTATTCAAGGATGATGTCAGTAATGTTTTTAAAAGAAAAATCAGAAGCTTTTCAAATGTTTAAATGGTACAAGGCTAGAGTTGAAAATGAAATAGGAAGACAACTAAAATGTCTTAGATCAGATAGAGGAGGAGAGTTCACATCTGATGAGTTCAATCTATTTTGCAATTATCATGGTATTAAAAGACAAGTCTCTGCACCAAGGACTCCACAGCAGAATGGAATAGTTGAAAGAAGAAACAGATCTATTGTGGATTGTGCTAGAACACTGATGATTGAGAAGAAGGTTCCACAAAAATTTTGGAGAGAAGCAATAAGCACAGTTGTTTACACCTTGAACCGAGTTCAATTGAAGAAAGGTACTTTGAAGACACCTTATGAAATATGGTATGGCAAGAAACCTAATATAAGATATTTTAAGATCTTTGGAAGCAAATGCTATGTTCATAAAGATGATAGAAATGGCAAGTTTGATCAGAAAAGTGAAGAAGGAACATTTCTAGGATATTCCTCTAGAAGCAAAGCATTTAAATGTCTAATCAAATCATCTAACAAAATAGTAGAAAGTGCAAATGTGAAAATTGATGGATTTGCAGAAAGAACTAATGATAGGGATTCCAAAGAACCAGAAGACTATGATGAATTTGTCTATGTGCAATCGAAAAGTCCTACTGAGATAACTGTTGAAGGAAATGAGGAAGATATACAGTTACTGAGTGATGAAGAGGTTCATACAGAGCCTACCGAGCCTGTATTAGCCAAATATGTCAGAAGACATCATGCACCAAGTCAGATTATAGGAGATAAGGATGATCGAGTGATGACAAGGAACAAACTGAGACAGAACACATGTTTGATATCTGAATTTGAACCGAGAATAGTAAAAGAGGCATTTAACAGTGAAGATTGGATAAATGCTAGGACTAAAGAGATTGATCAAATCAAGAAGAATGACACATGGACATTAGTCCCAAGACCTAAGGACAAAAATGTAATCGGTACAAAGTGGATCTTCAGAAACAAGCTAAATGAGAAAGGAGAGGTCATTTGGAACAAAGCAAGATTGGTTTGCAAAGGTTATGCACAAGAAGAAGGAATTGATTATGGTGAAACTTTTGCACCTGTTGCCAGACTTGAAGGAGTTAGAACATTGTTGGCATATGCTACTTTCAAAAACTTCAAGGTATATCAAATGGATGTCAAATCTGCATTTCTGAATGGAATATTAGAAGAAGAAGTTTTCATTGAACAACCTAAAGGATTTGTTGAAGACAATAATAAAGATCAAGTATGTAAATTGAACAAAGCTTTATATGGTCTGAAACAAGCACCTAGAGCATGGTATGAAAGACTACACTCTTATTTGATTAAGATTGGTTTTATAAGGACAAGTGAGAACAGCAACATGTACATGAAGAATGATGAAAATGGAATACTAATCTCAGCCATATTTGTTGATGATATTATATTTTGTGGAAATGACTCTTTATGCAAAAACTTTGGTAATGAAATGAGCAAAGAATTTGAGATGTTATTAATCGGTGAGATAAAGTATTTTATAGGCTTACAGATACTACAAATGAAAAATGAAATTTTCATTACTCAATCCAAATACATAAAGGAAATCTTGAAGAAATTTGGAATGTAGGATTCAAAGCCAGTAAGTACTCCTATGACTACAAACTGCAAACTATCAAAGAATGATGAATCTGCATCTGTTGATGAGACACTCTACCGATCCATGATTGGAAAACTACAATATGTTGTTCACAACAGGCCTGATATAGCACATGCAGTTGGTATTGTTGCAAGATTCTTTGCAGATCCTAAGGTGTAATGCCCCGCCAGGAAACCCCGAAGGGATTAAGCCATAACACAAGACTAAAGTGCAATAATTTTATTTTTTTAAAAGTTACAACACATAAGATGCAACAAGATATCAAAGACTCAGATTACATAGCGGAAGACATCATTTAACACCTAAAGAGTTTCCCAACGAGATTACTTAAATTTCACAATTCACTTGACTCACACAATTAATCCAAAAGCTGAATATCTTAATAACGAGATAATTCATAATCAGGATAATTCCTTTCAAAAGAGGAAAATATAAATCACAAGCGAAGATTCATCATTAAGATCCATTCATAATCTTCATTCAAGCTTTTCATTTAAAATTACAAACCATACATCTAACATTCTAATACACTAGGATTTCATCATAACATAAGAGATCTTTCCAAGCATATTTAAATTCCTTAACAACAACTGAGTATAATTCATTACTCTAAGTTACATTCTTTCATATTCCAACTTATTGCATTTCAAAAGGTGATTGCATACTAGCATCTACGATAAATCTCATCTAAACCACTTATACATTCGATCAACATGGCATTCAAGAAAGCACTGAATATAAGCATTTATAGTTAATTCCAATTATCCACTTAACCATTCTAACATAAGTTAATCATACATGATAAAGCTGAATAAAGGAAACATAAGAGAATACATCACATAACACCATAATGATCTTAGAGTTCACCCCTAAAGGCTACATCTCCGGGTCTGCTCAACTGCAAGACCCCTCTGATAAATAATAAAGTTAAGAATACAAGAGGTTACACTATACAATCCAGCCATCAAGGCGATACATAAACAATATACAAACGACCACATCGGTCCATTAATACATAAACGATCCCTGAAAAGAATAGGATCCAGCTGAACATAATCAAAGCTAATACAAAGGTCCAGAATAGCATCCATAAAACTAAGCCATCACCACCCAAGGTCTATCATGAAACTGACACTCACAAGGGTAGAGACAAAAGGACGACCCACAAGGTACTCTTAATAGGACAAAATGACAACACACTAGCGAACGTAGGGACAAGTGTCATCACACAACCTGGTATGGTTACCATGGCAAGTCTTCATAGGTTCTGGCCCCATACACTGGGTTACCCTGGCAACCTAATCCGAGCTTCCGGCCCATCCAAGCCTCGTGTGGACCCACACATCCTCTCGTGAAGACAAGGAAGATGGTTTGCCATTTCAGGCCTTCTCACAGCATGTCGAACCTATGATAGCACTCGTCCCATGTGTGAGGCACAATTATCTTACTTAGAGATTACATTCTAATCTACTTAAAGGTTATCACTTATTAGACTCACTTTCGACGGGTTACCCCGCAGCCACTTTGGGCGCGGCCCCCAATCGAAAGCCACTTTCCCATACGACACTAGACTATACTCAGACGAACTCAAAACCAATGAATACACATGGTCCGACGAACGGAGTTCAAGAAGAGAGAACAATCATCTGGTCAAACATGACTCAAAGATGGTCACTTACTAACGGTACTCTAACTAGAGACCTGACCAACAACGGTCAACCATAAATCATCATTCGACTCACACACAAGGAGGATAAGACCAAATACGACATTACCACAAAACCACAGTCAACTCGGAACCGAGGACTGAAACAGGTGCCCCATATCACTCCATACGACAGGGTCCTACTAAACAAAGCAAAACATGCCATTTCATAATTAAAGGCGAATACAGAAATTAAACTCGCAAGGCAATAATCAGAAAAGACAATATTTCCTCAAATTGATTTAATCATAACAAGTCGATCAAGTTTTCTACAAGATCTAAATCAGATTACAGTTATCTACCTCATCTAGGGATAAGTTGATCTTGGTTTTCTAACTCTTAAGATTCAAAGCATAGAACAGACATATAAGCCATAATGAGTTTTTAAACCAAATTCATATTAATCAAATTTAGACAACCATTAATCAATTAAAATAAAATATTTAATCTCCAATCAAAACGTCATTAACATACTGGTTCAAAATCAATCTCTACAGATTCATGTTTTTCAATCCCAGATGTACTATACGGATCACGGAAATATAAATATAAAAAGGAAATCCAAATGAAGATAATCATTATCCAAAGCATATCGTAAAATTTCTAATGCCTAACGATAAATATTTCACTACTTTTCAATTACTCAAATGATATGTTCTACGATAATATTTAACATCATCAATTAGTAACTACATCGTATTTCAACGATTTTCCAATAACATATTATTCTCTATTGTGCTTTTAAACAATACTACCTTAATTAGCCAAATGCTCTAATCAGCTAGAAGGTAAGATCTAGATTTATTAATCCAAGATCAATCAGAATATAATCTACAATATTCAATTGCAAAAATTCACAGTTGTAGAACTTAATTAGAAAGGGTACAAAAGTCGTGAAATGAAATTGGATAATGATTAACCTATAACTCCATTATAAAATTAATCAATACCAATTTAACATTTAACATGATATTCCACCTTTAATCATAATTAAGAATCTAACTAAACTTAACATTAAAAATACTTTCATTAAAATGATAAATAAATATCACATGCATTTTTTTGAATACTAAAAAAAATACATTAAAAAAAAAAACCATTTAACAATTATGCTCTTTTTAAAAAAAAATGCATTGAAAACAATGAGGCGAGGGCGGGGCCCACCTCCCAACTGGGATGGCTGGGCGCCCAAGCCCTAACCGCAGGCAGAGAAAGCCTTGCGGGCGGCGCCACGGTGGTGCCCGCAGGTGTCGCGGCGCCCTGCGGCCACCGCCGTGTGCCGCAGCCGCTGCGGGTGCAAGCAAAGGGGTAAGGGGGCGAGCGGGGGAGGGGAGGAGGAGCGGTGGAGCTCCGCTCCCCGCCCTCCAACCCCAAACACAGTCCGAAACAATACAAAAAAAACGCCCAGCTCGGATTCGAACAAAAACGCACAGTTCGAAATAATATAATATATATTTTTTTTAACATACACACAGTCCGAAAATTAACACAACGCCCAGCACCAAAAATTTGATAAAGAAAATTTCGATTTAATCAAAGTTCGGTTTAAACGAACTGGGTTTGGTATCATATTTTCTTGCTGGTTTTTTTTTTTCATCTTTTACAACCACCCAAGGGTTTCAAACGCCCAAAAAGGATAGAGGAATAACACACCTCAAAAACACTTCCAGCCAAGCTGGTTATTCTACTAAATCAGTCAAAAGCATGGCGTTCAATGGAGAATCCAAAGCCAAGATAGCATGAAACATTAAAACCCCCATTTCCATTTTAAACAATAACTAAAATTGAGAGTTGGATCCTACCTGATCTCGCGTTCCTGGCAAGATCGGCTGAAGAGTCCCAATCTCCAGCTGCCCAAAACCCTCCTTCTCCATCCAAAATCCTCCAATTTCATCTCCCACATATTTTCCAACCAAAAATTCTCCAAAATGACCATCCTCCAATATTTCCCCAAATTTTGGGTTATATGGAAGAGTTGACCCAAAAATTCCATTTTTGGAATAAAAATTCTTATTTACAAATAATACTCAAAATTTAATTCTTTTCTAGCTAGCAACAAATTAACTTGCTTTATCAATTCCAAAAATCGATTTTCTCCCTTAATTAAATTTAACCTTTCAATTCAAATAAGCCAACAGAACACAATTAACTCTATGGCGATAAAATATAAAACTTTCTTTTCAACAGTGTTATCGCTGTTTTTAAAATTGGGTTCTTTCACCATATTTGGCTATGGTTTTTGAAAAAATTTGTATAAGATGTGGCCCCAAATGCTTCAGCCTTATTCTAAACCTAGAGGGTTTAAGGCTTTTCTAAGTTGTGCGCTTTATCTTTTGTTTTGAATCCCCTGGTTTCTATTCCGTCGTTACTTTATTTCACTTAAGTCATGGGTCGCGGGGTCGTAAGAAGTGTTCCCCCCTTGCTATTTCCCTAGGCGGTCATGTTAATTATTTGAAAAATTTTCACCTTTTATTATTTCCTTCTAAAGTGCCGGGCCCAGTAAACACTGATCAACTTGGGGAAAGATCCGACGGTTGGCGCTATTTCGCAAAGGCTAAGTGCTTGCCCTTTAAGGCTGCGAAATAGCGAGGATTAATATCAGCCGTCCATGTGTCATGCGGAGGAAGTGAAGGTTGTGGCTGTCAAGAAGGTGGGGCCCCCTCTACATGGTCTTCTCTGGCGTATTAGAGGGCAGCACGTGGCGCAGGCTGCCACAGTCAGCATTTTAAGATTAAGGATCAAAGTGGGCCCCAAAGATGAGTCAGCTCATAGGTGGAGGTGACCTGGCAGGGATAGCTCTTACAATTCATTGAGACCCCGTGGCTCCTTCCAGCGAATGAAAAGTTGACAGGTCAGCTTCGAAGATGACAGGGCGCCAGGTGTCCGTGGCGTGTCCGTGGGCCTACCTCTTCTGAAAGCTCCTAACAGGGTTTAAATGCTGATCAACTTGAGAAAGGATCTGACGGTCGGCACTATTTCGCAAAGGCTAAGTGCTTGCCCTTTAAGGCTGTGAAATAGCGAGAATGAATATCGGCCGTCCATGTGTCACGACGGGGTAAGTGGAGGGCATAGCTGTCAGAGATAGCTGGAGCCCCATGGCTTTCTTTTGGCGTATTATAAGGTAACACGTGGCACAGGCCGCCACAGTCAGCAGGACAAGGCGTTAGGTGTCCATGATGTGTCCGTGGGCCCACCACCTCTGAGAGCTCCTAACAGGGTTTAAATGCCGAGCAAGTCGAGATAAGATCTAACGGCTCGCGCTATTTCACAAGGGTAAGATGCTCACACTTTAAGGCTACGAAATAGCGAAAGTTAACCTGGACCGTCCACATGTCTTGATGACACGCGGTCTAAAAGGCAGCTGTGGGTCCCTATAGTGTATGTTTGACAAATGAAAAGTTGACAGGTCAGCTTCGAAGGTGACAAGAAGCCAGGTGTCTATGGCGTGTCAGTGGGCCCACCATTTCTGAGATAGACCTGTCGAGACTGAAGTGGGGCCCCCATGGTTCTTCTTCCGGCAAGTGACAGAGTGACAAATCAGCACAGTGGATGACTAGATGCCAGATGTCACTGATGACTCAGCGGGCCCACCATTCCTGAGGACCTGTTCGAAGGATTAAAAGGTGATTAACTTGAAAGATAATCCAACGGCCCGCGCTATTTCGCAAGGGTTAAGTGCTCACCCTTTAAGGCTGCAAAATAGCGAGAATGAATATCGGCCGTCCACGTGTCATGATGATGACATGGCAAAAAGAGAAAGGCACGGGCCCGCCACAGTATAAAGGGCGACATTCAGCCAGTATCAAAATAGAATGTGAGGGGATTTTCTAAGCCAATGGTCGGATGCCGTGTGGTATTATGTAGCCAATAAAAGACAGGACTTAGACTAAGGACAAAGCCGTCAAAATGAAATTCACAGAGAGACACTTGCAGAAAGACTGCGGCCCGTTGGAGCTAAAATATGAATTCTTGTATGAATTCGATTTTGAAGGGACGGTCGAAGCATGCGGAATCAATGTTACAGTTAAGGCCCAGAGTACAAGCATTTGATTTCCTAACAACCAAGTAAGGATACCTCTTAAAAGGATTTTTGCAGAGGAGGCAAACGCAGAGTTATCTTTTACAAATACAGAGAAGGCGAATTGGTTGCAGAGCGAATTTCTTCGAGCAAGCATCAGGTTTTTTCTTATTTTGCAGCCGTTCTTGTGTTGTGATACGTGAAACTGTTCTCGTATAACAGAAATAGTTTCAGAAGTAATATTTATCTGGTTGTATTGCAAATGGCTCCTAAAAGGGAATTTTCTGGTAAAGTTGATTATCTTGAAAGAAGTGTGTGTGATGACTTCTTAGAGCAGTTGACGCTGTCAACCAACCAAGCATCTAAGGCCAAAGAATTAGTACCCAGGGCTCCCCGACTGAGAATTGGAGAAGGATTGTATGATAAGGGTAATTGGTTAAGAGACCCACAGGTTGGGCTGTCTGGGTTGGGGTTATTTAAAATCGGTTTTGGAATGAGGAATTCTCCTGCTCCTCAAAATAACATTTGGGAATTAGATGTTGGGAGATTGGTAGTCCCAGGGGTGTTCATGGATACAGATTTGTTAACCCAAATGGCATTAAATTATGATTCAGTTACCAGGTGTATCCGGGATGTGAATGGAAAAACCCTCGTGGAGATAAATGCAGAAGAGCTGAGAAAAGCGTTTGGGCTTAGTGAGTTTACCAATTTCTTGGAGCCTATAAACTTCACACAATTAACTCAGGTATACAGGGCACAGAGGACTCATCTCAGGAATGGGCCTCTCAAAGAACTTTTTCTGAAAGTGGGAGGGTTAGCAGTTGTAGGGCCCAATACACAAGAGCCCTTTTCACTAAGTATGTTTACCTTAAGGGCAAAAGGGATGTACTGGGCACTTTGCCAAGTTCTAGGAGAGGATGCTGAATCTAATATGCCAAATCATTATCTGTTAATGATTGTTCAAATTCTGAATCCTTCTCTTACTATTACATTTGATTATGCCTCCTATATTGCTGATGCTATCCATGGAGGACTGATGGGGATAAAGAATGGGAAGGTGGATAGGCCATTTGGGTGGTATTCACTATTGATGCACCTCTTCCTCTTCAAAGGTGGAGATTATTTTGCCAGTGGAATGCACCTGGTAAAGGAAAAGGAGGGAGAAAAGATGCCGGTACAATTATGGAGTACCGTATTGTCATGGGATAGAGAGGATGCAAGTTTTCTAAAGTTTGATAAATACTTTGCATCCAAGATAAGGACTCTTCTTTGCTCTGACAATCCACGAGTCCCCAAGATTCTTCTGGAATTCGTAAGACCAAAAGAATTCGCAGAGAATGTCAAGATTGTTCATAACTGGGGTGATATGTATTTGTATCCAGTGTCCACAGTGTTTAGGGTTTTTGGTTTCAGAGGCACCCCATTTTTGTTACCATACCAGGTCCCCCTCAAAGTGGGAATAGCTGAGATTCTCAGACAAATTGGTGACTTGCAAGAGGCAGAGTTAACAGGCCGAGGTAAAGGGACTATTTTCCCTACAGCTACAGTAGCCCACCAATTTGTAATCACCAAGGGCGGCTGGAAATGTTTTGAGGATTTCCTCAAACCCTACCATTTGTCCACTGCAGTGTCAAGATGTGCTGATCCGGAGGACTTCTACAATGGTGTATTTTGGAAGAAAGTAGCATGCAGAGGTAGGCCCCATCAATTCCACTTTCCTGAAGACCTCATCAGGAATGAATTTGATTTGGATGAACAGGAGTTGAGGAAGGAAAAATGGGTAGCTTACAGGAAGGCCCTGGATTTTGTGCATCAATTTGATGCTAGCTATGACCCATTGTCTAGCTTCTTCCCTTTGGAAGAAAAGATAAAATTTTTGATTATTTGTTTTGAGGATGTGATGCAGACAATAAAGGAGAAAAGGGAAGTTGTAATTAAAAACAACCCTGAGAAAGCAAGAATGATTTTGGGGAAATCAGCTCCTATTAAAGCCATCCCTCCTGGTGATTACACCCTGCATAAGAAAGCAGGTTACAGTGTGTTGGTGTCTGCAAGAGGGGAACCCTCTTCATCCAAAGGGAAGAGGAAAGCACATGAAGTCATTCACATACAAGATAGCCCAAAGAAGCAGAGGGTGGGGAAGGAGGTGCAATCAGATACACCCTTATATTCCCCATCCCAATCCCCTCTCCACATTGGAGATGAACAAGCAGCAACTGAATACCTCTCTTAGTTGGGCAGTTTGGGGGAGATTGCGTATACATATGATGAAGTGGAAGAGGGGATGCCAGAAGAACCCACTGAAGCACAAATGGACATCACCTTGACTGAACTCAAAGGCCAGGAGTGGGATCTTGAGATAAAGAAGGCCACTAGTGCTTTTCTAGCAGATGATAGTTTTGTAACATCTGAAGCATTCATGCAGTTTATATGGAAACAACATATAGATAAATATAATGCTAGATGTGAAACAAGAAAGGCAGAACAACTAAATAAAGATCCAGCCTCGGTGGAGGAAGAAATAAAATAGGAGATGATGGAAGAATTCAAAACCATCACTCCTGAACAGGGGAGAGATTTAGTAGCACAAGCTGGAGTGCTCAATTTGCCAGAATGGAATATTGCTGATGCTCTGGTGCTGGATGCAGTGAGGAAAGAAACCAAACCCATGGAAGGGGTTACATTCAGTAAAGACAATGCTGCTCTAGTCATGTGGTCCCTTAAGAGAAATGAGGACAAAAAGGGTAAAGACACCACAGGGACAAGTCACATTGGCGGATTGATGGTCAGGAGAGTAGAAAGTACAGGGGTAGTAGAGGCTGCTAGCACGGTGTTGGAGACTGCCAAATTTAGTGTTGCAGTAGCTGAGAAGGATGCTAAAGAAAAAGAGGCTCTCCAGCTCAAATTGGAAACAGTCTTGAAGGCTTATGACAGTGCCAAGGAGGAAATAAGAGGCAAGGAGAGTATTATTGCCAGATTGCAGAGCCAATTAGCAGGACAACGTCAACAAGGTGAGTCTTCAACATTAATGATCACCTCTTCTCCTGCAAGACCTCCACCTACTAGCCCCATTATTGAGCTCCCACCATCTCCTGCACCTTCCAGCTCTCAGATGATAGAGATAACTCCCCAAGAATTGGAGAGTCTTAAGCAAACTCAGGCCTATTATGCAGGGAAGTATGAAGAAAAGATCAAGGCCACAGTCTCCAGTTTTGCAGACACTATAAATGCTTCACTCCTTCACAATAGTGTAGGAAAAGTCATGGAGATATGGACTGAGTTGATAAGAGATAAAGTCATATTGACACCCATTTTTGACAGATGGGGGCCTAGGGAGCAGGATTTGGAGTTCATGTGTGTTTCCTGTGATGAAGCAAGAGCTAACCCTATTGTCAAATCCACTTCTGATATCACTAAGAGTTTATTGCAATTGGCGACAGAGGTGGATAATGTGGAAAGAAGGGTTAAATTGCTTAAAAAGGAATACACTGATCAGGTTTGTGAGTTACTCCCAGGAATTTTTGCCAATCCAGATCAGCTGAAAGATAAGCAGATATGGCTCAATGAGATAAATGCTAAATTGTCAGCAAGGGTCAAGGGAATTATTGATCTGGATGATACCTCATTTTTTGTTATAACCATACAGGAAATAGAGAGAATTAAATCACACTACAGTTTTCTTAACTCAGAAGTCAACAAACTGAGGAATTCTTGGAAAGGGTTGACTAAGGTTAAAAGTGATGTGATTAATTTTGTATGGCCGACCGAGGAGACGTATGGTGAGTGGGGAATTAAATATTCCACTCGAGATCCGGAGCAATTAGAGAACGTCCCTGAAAAGCCAGAGGAGGTTGCAACTGAACAACCCGTCCAACAGACTGCTGAAGAAGCTGAAAAGAGCGCATAACTGAAATTGTAACTTCTTCAATTTTTTGAAGTAATTGTAACAAACTTTCCTCAAGAAGTCCGAAGCTTTGTGCATCCATATTGTTATAAATGGATACCAGGACTAGAGAGAAAGGGATCACACAATTTTTGTAAGAAAACGCTACAGAAATGTTATCTGAGCTTTTCCAAAGTTTAATGGAGAATCAGACTTTTGTAAAATCTTTTTTCAAATGAATATCAATATACAGACCGTCAGTTTTGAGTAAAGCTCTGTGTCGTCTTCAAATTTGTCCTTAATTGTATTTATTCTTTCATTCAGAATAATCTAGGATTTTTCTGTTTGAATGGAATTGTAAGGCAATCTCAGTATGGGTGTTTCTAGCTTTTCTCTTTAGGAGGGAAATTAAACAGGCATGACCACTCTACCAGTAAATACTTCAGGATGAACTTTGAATTTTGAGGACCTTAGCTTATTTTGAAGTGATTAAATTCTTGTTGATGCTAGGCATTTACAGGGATAAATGGAGACCAAGTTGATGGGAAGTATAGAGATGTTTTATTTCAGGAGTTTTATTTGAGTTTGAGTGACTCTGTAGCCTTGGATAAAGCACTGGTACTAATCGAAGCTGTTTATTGCATGCTTTGTTGATCAAATATACTGAAGTTGAGTATTGTTTCATTCTTTGTTTTCAGTTGTTTTTTCAAGGTGAATAAACTCACTGGTTTTCTGGACTGGTTTGCTGTGGGTTTGTTGCTTAAGAATGTGAAGTTAATTCACAAAGGGTATACCCGCCTGGGCTTAAGGAAGAGCCCGAAGTGTAGAAGGTCTAACCAAACCTTGTCATATGTTGTCTCTGAAATCCTTTTATCCTTGATGTCTTCTCGGCACCCATTTTAGATTATATTATTAAAGGCATTGAAGGGTAATCAGATTTTGAGACTAACAAACAGCATATATAAATGCATTTAATATTTAAAATCAATCATTTAATCGAATTACTCCCAATTTAAAACGAGCAATCCAATATCAACGAAAATCGCATAACGAAAACCCGATTTAATCTAGCCCATTAATCTTCAATGCACAAACGCATATTTAATCTAAATAATTACTAAGGACTAATTAACCAATTTAACCAGGCACACCAAGCATGCAAACCAAGAAGGTCAACCAATCAGACGACTCGCAAACCCAAACAAAAGGGATAACCGACGACGACTGGCGATGCTCACTTGAGCACGACTAAGGTCAACTAGGGTCTTACGACCACCTAATCCAACTCTAAGGATTAAAAAGGTACACTCAAACCTGCACATCCAGGTGAAGACGAACCTCGCACTCATGCGGCGTTGTACCTGAAATTTCCTGCAACCAAGAGTCATACATGCATACATATATAAACTTAATGAAAGCGTCAGCTCAATATTAATACCACGAATTAGGTACACAAAACAACTTGCATACAACTAGTGTGAAACCACATCAATAGCTATGCGTTAAATCAACATCTGACTATAATCATTATATTATGATAAACTGATCAAGATTAAACCAAGGTTAGAGATTGATTAGGGTAGGGGTACTACATTCTCCCCCCCTAGGTTCCGACTTACTCCTGGAAGTCGTAAGGCTAGATGAAGAACATGTCGTACGCATCAACCCTGAAACTCATTCAACAAAGATCAAATTGCACATAGAAATCTTTCCATAAATAAATGAAATATTATTGCAAAATCCTTTACAAATGCCATTATCCATTGGCAAGATACATCTAAATCCGTACATTCCTTAAAATATTCTAGGAATTATCCACAATCATAGCAGAGAAACAAGAATTTTCTTCCTTTCATTACACCAAATTAAAGCATTACAAAGAGGTAAACAACAATTACCATAATCATCGACCCAAAAATGACAAGAAGACATGCCATCATGATCAATTTCCTTTACCAATCCATCTTTTTCATAAAATTAATAACATAGAACTAGCTCAAAATATCAATTTCTACCACCAAATAACTTTCAATAATTAAGAGCAACAAAAATAACTCAATTGATTACACTTGCCAGGCATAAGAAAACCTTTCTAAAGACTATGTCCCATAACATAGTGACAAGTCAACACAATTTACTCCATGATACAAGCAATAACCATCCACATAACTAGAATGCATAACATAAAAGGCCACATGTGAGCATGTCTAATGCTCGGTCAAGGATAACATGCACGATCAGCATCTCTATGCCTGATCCCAGAACCACAATAAGATCATAAATATCCAAAATCTCACTTAAAGGCTCGATGGTGCTAGGCACACCATAGCGGTGCTACCTTCCATACAAGACCTTTGTGAATATCCCTTGTTGTGTAAGGTGTTTAGCCTCCAAGAGATAGTCACCACACATAGGTAGGTAGTGGATACTAGCTGCATCACAGCCTCACATACCTCCATCCTCAAGGTTCCTTGCGTCTACTTCCTCGTATACACTCATCCAAGCCCGTCTCCTACGTTCTTGGAGAGGAATTCACATTGCAACACAAGACCAGCATATGAAAACAACAAGGATAAACCGGTTTAGCCACCAAAGTACAGAAGAATAAAGATAATAAATCCTCAATTCCAACAGTAAGGCAAGAAAATAATCCGGAATCTCAACACCAAATCAAAAGTGCAAAAGATCACAAGATCGTGGCTAAACCTTCACAGTCAAAGTAAAATAAATTGCTGGCCCACAAAGAATAAATAAATAATTAGAAGAAAACCATAATTGCACATTACATCACTACGTGACTAATAGCTAGCCACCAACAAGGAAGGAAGGAATAATCATCTAGCTATCCTAGTAGCTCATCATGTGGTGTGGCCAAGTCACACATCCACATGGCATGGCAGTGTGCACCTCGACATCACCCCGCATCACGTCGTCACATGGCATGGCTCTACCCAATACCTAGCGGTAGGCCGCATGGAAATGTCTACTACATCCCGCATCGTGTCTCAGCATGGCATGGCAATACTCCAAGTGGACAAGCACAAAATGGACGTATCCCACATGGAAGTGTACCTCGCGGATAAGGCACGCGCTGGTCACACTCCGCATAGCGATGTTCCTCTCAAGATACTCGCCGTAAGCCAGAGGTATACATGGCTAAGGTCTACCCACAAGTCTACCAACACTGGTCAGTTGGCAACTTATGTAAGAACAATAACACGCCTCTCATGAAGACAAGGCCACAGATGCTCCAATAGAATTCCATCAATATGCTCAAAAACTGTCATCTATATGCTCAAAATAAAGGATAGGAATAGGCTGGCACACATAAACCTATAAATAGATTTATCAAAAGGGAAAGTATTGAGTACACCTTTGATACAGTTTAGTAGTACAACTATATCATTCCTCGAAGTAGAGAAGCTAAAGTCGCTTCGCGCCGACATTACTCGTACGCCAATCCATACTATTCAAGGAACGGTTACTTCGAATACTACCCCTTAACATACCGAGTTACCCACAACCCGAGGTTTGGTACTCAGCAGGGAAACAAATAAGCAACATCACATAAACAGTATGGTTTCCCATACTCATAAGCAACATATCCTCCATGGTTGATTACTTCACCAATCCATGGGCACATATAATAAGCACTAGTTTCTTACAACACACACAAATACACCAGCACTGGTTTAGTCACATTTACGAGGAATACTTTTCAGTACGCTAACATCTATTCCAGGAAGATTTCAATTATGCTTTCTATATAAATAACTGAATAAAGTCTACTCTAGATTCAAGTACTGAAATTATTAACAATTCACAATTATATAAGGAAATAACATCATTCCTATAGCTTTCTCGAATCTCACTAAGCATTCATAATTAAATTACTAGCTAAGCAAATTCATTTCTAAAGCTTAAGACTTTCATCTTTCACTATGAATCCAAAAAGCAAACATACAATTTCACATGTTTTATAAACATTCTATTTAAATCAATGCACTCTTCAATACCATTTCTAAAAATTCTTATGATTAGGCAAAGAGAAGGGAAAGAGAGTTTGATAACCAAACTATTTCTTACAAAGACGCAAGATCAATCAAGATCACGCTATAATATTAAATTTCTCACTATAAGCCTATCATTTAATTGCACGGTTTTCATTTCGCTACCGTTAAAGGATGACAATCAGCCTAACAAAACATTTCCAATAATTATGGTTGCAACAGGAGGTTCTAGTTTTCCAAACAAAACAGAGATCAAGAGAAGTAATCTTTTAGGTAATGCAAGACCTCTAAGAACACTCACTTATAATAATACAATATAGACACATGTCATAATTTGCAACCTATTAGAGAAGGTCACATTACGACCAAAGATAAGCAAAGAGCTATTACCCAAATAAAACATATTAATGCACGCACATCAAACAAGCTTTTCATTCGCACTTCCTACACATTAAGGTAATTACACATACCCAAAAGCGAGTTCAATGGAGCATTTGCTAAAATAATTCTTCAATCAAACTTGGTTTAATGAGACACATAAGACAAACTTTCAGAAAACACATTAATACTTCCTCGAAGCTACAATAACATGCTCTTTTTAATACTTCTTCTACCAACCAAGCAGTTTCACATAATTCAACTATTCGCATAGCAGTGCACCTTACTAAGGTAGAATTTAATCATGCTACTCCTACAAGATACAAATGGAGAATTCTTTAAACATACACATACAGTTTTCTCCCATTCACCCAAACTAAATTTTTAAACCCATAGCCCTTTTATAATCTAAAGACATAAGCGTCATAAGGCTCACACAAGGGTCCAAGAAGTCACAACCTTTTTCTCTCTTGCAATCAAGAAACTCAAATCAAAGATAATTACTCTTATCCTAATCATTTTAATTTCCAGAAAGAGAGAGAGGAATGGTGATGATCATTTAATTTTCTACAAAATAAGCATTCAAGGATTGCCATACTAGTCCTTCAAGTGGACAACATTAAGCTAGATCATAATCTTTAAACAAACATAATTCGCACTTTCAGATTCAAGACAAGCACGGACCAACCCAATTGGATTATTCTAAAGAGTACAACACTCAATAAGGGAGGTACATACGACTCTCTTTCAAATAAGAGTAATCGTAGACCAAGACATCAATAAACACACAATGCACATATAAGCACTCAAACACCAACATCAAGAAGGCGAAAACAAGGTGTGAACACACACGTTACACACCAGCTAAGGTCTGCTCAATCACTCACATGCAAAAGGAGGACAAGCATACACATAAGGTCGATACACCTCAAAACCAATAGAGGGCACACGCGACACCAGAGATCCCAATGTTTGCAACATGGGCTCTGATACCAAATGTAATGCCCCGCCAGGAAACCCCGAAGGGATTAAGCCATAACACAAGACTAGAGTGCAATAATTTTATTTTTTTAAAAGTTACAACACATAAGATGCAACAAGATATCAAAGACTCAGATTACATAGCGGAAGACATCATTTAACACCTAAAGAGTTTCACAACGAGATTACTTAAATTTCACAATTCACTTGACTCACACAATTAATCCAAAAGCTGAATATCTTAATAACGAGATAATTCATAATCAGGATAATTCCTTTCAAAAGAGGGAAATATAAATCACAAGCGAAGATTCATCATTAAGATCCATTCATAATCTTCATTCAAGCTTTTCATTTAAAATTACAAACCATACATCTAACATTCTAATACACTAGGATTTCATCATAACATAAGAGATCTTTCCAAGCATATTTAAATTCCTTAACAACAACTGAGTATAATTCATTACTCTAAGTTACATTCTTTCATATTCCAACTTATTGCATTTCAAAAGGCGATTGCATACTAGCATCTACGATAAATCTCATCTAAACCACTTATACATTCGATCAACATGGCATTCAAGAAAGAACTGAATATAAGCATTTATAGTTAATTCCAATTATCCACTTAACCATTCTAACATAAGTTAATCATACATGATAAAGCTGAATAAAGGAAATATAAGAGAATACATCACATAACACCATAATGATCTCGGAGTTCACCCCTAAAGGCTACATCTCTGGGTCTGCTCAACTGCAAGACCCTTCTGATAAATAATAAAGTTAAGAATACAAGAGGTTACACTATACAACCCAGCCATCAAGGCGATACATAAACAATATACAAACGACCACATTGGTCCATTAATACATAAACGATCCCTGAAAAGAATAGGATCCAGCTGAACATAATCAAAGCTAATACAAAGGTCCAGAATAGCATTAATAAAACTGAGCCATCACCACCCAAGGTCTATCATGAAACTGACACTCACAAGGGTAGAGACAAAAGGACGACCCACAAGGTACTCTTAATAGGACAAAACGACAACACACTAGCGAACGTAGGGACAAGTGTCATCACACAACCTGGTATGGTTACCATGGCAAGTCTTCATAGGTTCTGGCCCCATACACTGGGTTACCCTGGCAACCTAATCCGAGCTTCCGGCCCATCCAAGCCTCGTGTGGACCCACACATCCTCTCGTGAAGACAAGGAAGATGGTTTGCCATTTCAGGCCTTCTCACAGCATGTCGAACCTATGATAGCACTCGTCCCATGTGTGAGGCACAATTATCTTACTTAGAGATTACATTCTAATCTACTTAAAGGTTATCACTTATTAGACTCACTTTCGACGGGTTACCCCGCAGCCACTTTGGGCGCGGCCCCCAATCGAAAGCCACTTTCCCATACGACACTAGACTATACTCAGACGAACTCAAAACCAATGAATACACATGGTCCGACGAACGGAGTTCAAGAAGAGAGAACAATCATCTGGTCAAACATGACTCAAAGATGGTCACTTACTAACGGTACTCTAACTAGAGACCTGACCAACAACGGTCAACCACAAATCATCATTCGACTCACACACAAGGAGGATAAGACCAAATACGACATTACCACAAAACCACAGTCAACTCGGAACCGAGGACTGAAACAGGTGCCCCATATCACTCCATACGACAGGGTCCTACTAAACAAAGCAAAACATGCCATTTCATAATTAAAGGCGAATACAGAAATTAAACTCGCAAGGCAATAATCAGAAAAGACAATATTTCCTCAAATTGATTTAATCATAACAAGTCGATCAAGTTTTCTACAAGATCTAAATCAGATTACAGTTATCTACCTCATCTAGGGATAAGTTGATCTTGGTTTTCTAACTCTTAAGATTCAAAGCATAGAACAGACATATAAGCCATAATGAGTTTTTAAACCAAATTCATATTAATCAAATTTAGACAACCATTAATCAATTAAAATAAAATATTTAATCTCCAATCAAAACGTCATTAACATACTGGTTCAAAATCAATCTCTACAGATTCATGTTTTTCAATCCCAGATGTACTATACGGATCACGGAAATATAAATATAAAAAGGAAATCCAAATGAAGATAATCATTATCCAAAGCATATCGTAAAATTTCTAATGCCTAACGATAAATATTTCACTACTTTTCAATTACTCAAATGATATGTTCTACGATAATATTTAACATCATCAATTAGTAACTACATCGTATTTCAACGATTTTCCAATAACATATTATTCTCTATTGTGCTTTTAAACAATACTACCTTAATTAGCCAAATGCTCTAATCAGCTAGAAGGTAAGATCTAGATTTATTAATCCAAGATCAATCAGAATATAATCTACAATATTCAATTGCAAAAATTCACAGTTGTAGAACTTAATTAGAAAGGGTACAAAAGTCGTGAAATGAAATTGGATAATGATTAACCTATAACTCCATTATAAAATTAATCAATACCAATTTAACATTTAACATGATATTCCACCTTTAATCATAATTAAGAATCTAACTAAACTTAACATTAAAAATACTTTCATTAAAATGATAAATAAATATCACATGCATTTTTTTGAATACTAAAAAAAAATACATTAAAAAAAAAAACCATTTAACAATTATGCTCTTTTTAAAAAAAAAACGCATTGAAAACAATGAGGCGAGGGCGGGGCCCACCTCCCAACTGGGATGGCTGGGCGCCCAAGCCCTAACCGCAGGCGGAGAAAGCCTTGCCGGCGGCGCCACGGTGGTGCTCGCAGGTGCCGCGGCGCCCTGCGGCCACCGCCGTGCGCCGCAGCCGCTGCGGGTGCAAGCAAAGGGGTAAGGGGGCGAGCGGGGGAGGGGAGGAGGAACGGTGGAGCTCCGCTCCCCGCCCTCCAACCCCAAACACAGTCCGAAACAATACAAAAAAAACGCCCAGCTCGGATTCAAACAAAAACGCACAGTTCGAAATAATATAATATTTTTTTTTTTTAACATACACACAATCTGAAAATTAACACAACGCCCAGCACCAAAAATTTGATAAAGAAAAATTTGATTTAATCAAAGTTTGGTTTAAACGAACTGGGTTTGGTATCATATTTTCTTGCTGGTTTTTTTTTTTCATCTTTTACAACCACCCAAGGGTTTCAAACGCCCAAAAAGGATAGAGGAATAACACACCTCAAAAACACTTCCAGCCAAGCTGGTTATTCTACTAAATCAGTCAAAAGCACGGCGTTCAATGGAGAATCCAAAGCCAAGATAGCATGAAACATTAAAACCCCCATTTCCATTTTAAACAATAACTAAAATTGAGAGTTGGATCCTACCTGATCTCGCGTTCCTGGCAAGATCGGCTGAAGAGTCCCAATCTCCAGCTGCCCAAAACCCTCCTTCTCCATCCAAAATCCTCCAATTTCATCTCCCACATATTTTCCAACCAAAAATTCTCCAAAATGACCATCCTCCAATATTTCCCCAAATTTTGGGTTATATGGAAGAGTTGACCCAAAAATTCCATTTTTGGAATAAAAATTCTTATTTACAAATAATACTCAAAATTTAATTCTTTTCTAGCTAGCAACAAATTAACTTGCTTTATCAATTCCAAAAATCGATTTTCTCCCTTAATTAAATTTAACCTTTCAATTCAAATAAGCCAAC
Source organism: Cryptomeria japonica (assembly GCF_030272615.1). Taxonomy (NCBI): domain Eukaryota; kingdom Viridiplantae; phylum Streptophyta; class Pinopsida; order Cupressales; family Cupressaceae; genus Cryptomeria; species Cryptomeria japonica. The sequence goes on from NC_081414.1 coordinate 40,389,659, forward strand.
AGAACACAATTAGCTCTATGGCGATAAAATATAAAACTTTCTTTTCAACAGCATATATAAATGCATTTAATATTTAAAATCAATCATTTAATCAAATTACTCCCAATTTAAAACGAGCAATCCAATATCAACGAAAATCGCATAACGAAAACCCAATTAATCTAGCCCATTAATCTTCAATGCACAAACGCATATTTAATCTAAATAATTACTAAGGACTAATTAACCAATTTAACCAGGCACACCAAGCACGCAAACCGAGAAGGTCAACCAATCAGACGACTCGCAAACCCAAACAAAAGGGATAACTGACGACGACTGGCGATGCTCACTTGAGCACGACTAAGGTCAACTAGGGTCTTACGACCACCTAATCCAACTCTAAGGATTAAAAAGGTACACTCAAACCTGCACATCCAGGTGAAGACGAACCTCGCACTCATGCGGCGTTGTACCTGAAATTTCCTGCAACCAAGAGTCATACATGCATACATATATAAACTTAATGAAAGCGTCAGCTCAATATTAATACCATGAATTAGGTACACAAAACAACTTGCATACAACTAGTGTGAAACCACATCAATAGCTATGCGTTAAATCAATGAAAGCGTCAGCTCAATATTAATACCACGAATTAGGTACACAAAACAACTTGCATACAACTAGTGTGAAACCACATCAATAGCTATGCGTTAAATCAACATCTAACTATAATCATTATATTATGATAAACTGATCAAGATTAAACCAAGGTTAGAGATTGATTAGGGCAGGGGTACTACATAAGGAAACACACATGACAACAATCAAAAGAATTTTCAGATACTTGAAAGGCACAGAAGCTTATGGCTTAGTATATCAGAAAGGAAGTAATTTTGATTTGAAAGTCTATACTGATGCTGATTGGGTAGGCAACATTGATGACAGGAAAAGCAAAAGTGGAGGAGATTTCTTCTTAGGAGAAAGACTAGTGAGTTGGCTTAGCAAGAAACAAGGATGCATTTCTCAGTCAACAGCCAAAGCTGAATATGTTGCTGCAGCACTGAATTGTACCAACATTGCATGGATCAAACAATTGTTGGAAGGTATAAATGAGAAAGTTACCGAGCTACTAACTATATTCTGTGACAATACTAGTGCCATTAATATTTCAAAGAACCCTGTTATGCACTCTAAGACAAAGCACATATCTATCAAATATCATTATCTTAGAGAAGAAGCTCATGAAAAGAAAGTGGTGTTGGAATATGTTAACACTAAAGAACAAATAGCTGATATCTTCACCAAGCCACTACCAAAGGACATTTTTGAATATCTCAGAAGTAAGTTAGGGGTCCTACCCCTATCTCTTACTCATAAATTGAGTTCAGTGAAAGCATCACTCCGATGAATCTATTGAATAGCTTTTAGGAAGCTGATGCTGGAGTGATACACTTTAAGAATGTTTTTCTAAAAGTGTACTGGAACAATATTGAGATAATACAGTCAATGATACAGGGGACGAGAATTGTAAACAAATGCTCTGACCGAGACTCAGTTAATACACAACAGTAGGGAATAACTTCTTACAGAACCAACTTATGTTTTAAGTTCTTTTCTTTTTGGCATTGTTGTCAAAGGGGGAGAAGACTACCTAAGGGGGAGAAGACTAACAGAGGAGAAGACCTGAGAAGATTGAGAGAAAACCAGAATAGAAGTCTGATGTATGTGGGAGAGAATTTCACCATTTCAGAATCACAGCAATTTGAATTCTTAATGATCAAATCAATTGGTTTTGCCATCAATGCCAAAGGGGGAGATTGTTGGCAATATAACAAGGATATTGAGAAGGTTGTTGATGATTATGGACATAACTGATTAAAGATGTTTTATTGTCTTGATATTATTATTTTGTCATTGATGTCAAGAAATTGATTTTCTAATTCAATATGATGTTGCCATATCTTAAGAAACATGATATGAAGATCATAAAGAAGTCGGTAAAGACACAGGAAAGAATATGATGAATAAGGGGATAAGTTATTCAATGGGCAACTCTACCGAGTCGGACAATGATGAGATCTTGATGTTTTAGATTGTTTTAACATCATACATATGTTGTAAAATGTAAAGGTTAATACTACACAATGATATCAGGCAAAGAACCTAGTCGGTAAACCCTAAGGAACCTAGTCGATAAACCCTGAGGTTATCACAGTCGGTTAATGAAGACAGAATGTCTATCGAATAAAGTTTAGTATTCACCGAGTTGTAACCGAGCTATAATAGAATACATTAAATGTTTACATGTGATATTTAATGAAAGAAGCTGATGAGTTGGAGCAGATCAATGATTGGCAAGCCGTGGAAGAAGTTTGTTAACAAATCTAAGGCAATGGAAAGTCGACAAGAAGATCTACAACTCAGATTGAACCGCATTACCCTAACACAAGTTCCAAGATGATTGTGCAAGTTCTGAGGTAGGGTAAAACATTTTCAGATTGTAAGATACAATGAACCTGGATAAGATTGAAGATCTGATGGCTATGATTGATCATGGGAAACGTGATCAAGGAGATTAAGCGGTTAGAAGATTGTTTATAAATAAGGAACTATTGATAAACAATGTATGCAGGCAAGTGTATGTACAGGGATGCTACATAGTGATCACCGAGCACAGAAGCTTGAAGATCTATTGGAATAATAGAGTATTGATGCCCAGCAGATAGACAAGATTAGTTCTATGTCTAGATTGTGATTGAACAAATAAGAATCTGCTTTAGCATTTTAGATGTAAAGTTGCAGATAGATTGTATTACTGTTAGCTTGTGAAAGTAATAGGAAATCTCTTAACCGAGTGGACTTAACAGTCTTATAAGTAAATCCTCTAACAAGGTGACATTCTAAATGAGTGTTTGAAATCCTTTGACAAGGTCACTTCTAACAAAGTGAAGATCCTAACAGATCTAAGAGAAATCCCTTAACCGGGTCACATCTAGCAATGTGTTTTGTAATCTTTAACAGGATTGGCTTTTAACCGAGCATACTCTAGAAGAGTATATTTCTTAGTGGGTCTAAAATCCCACAGTGGTTTTTCCCTATTTGGGTTTCCATGTTAAATCTGGTGTTATGAGGTTTATATAGTTCATATGCTTTTGAGTTTGCATGTTTGACAGTTTTACTCTATGACTGATATATGTTACCAAGGTTGAATATGATGTTTTCATTGATGATTAAGTTTGTATGATTCACCCCCACCCCCCTCTCATCTTGTTGGCTATTGGATCTGTACTTATACTAAGTATCAGAACTATCAATAATCACAGAGAGGTAGAAAGAAAAATTCACCATCAAGGAATA